>NW_007732332.1:24293-28002 GCF_000696425.1 Galeopterus variegatus | reverse complement strand
TGACTCATCAAGTGTTTTCTGCCCTTTCTTTGGGCTCCTGTAGAATCCATTCCTCTCTCATTATAGCACTCACTTGAATATGTAGTAATTTATTATCTTATTTTCTAAATCTCGCAATAGATTGTAAGCTTTGTGAGGGCAGTGATTCTGTCTGTCTTGTTCCATACTTAGCACTTAACATATAGCACCTATAAAAATCTGTTTTTGTATAATTATATAATTAATATATTCAGGTCTTTCATTTACATGAAAGTTGAAATTGTCTCAGATATCTCTGTAATCTGTTTGGTATGATGCTTAAAGGCATTTTCAGTCTTTCAGTTTTCCCTGTGTGTTTTCTATGTCTTTATCGATCTGTTAGTGGACATTGTTTTCCGGTAAGCTAAGCCCACTGAAAGCATTCAGCTTTGCATTATCAGTAAAGATAAGGCAGTCTTGTATGCACAGGATTCTGAATCTTGGAGTTGGATGAGAGTTTGAAGTCATCTGTTTAGTCTTTCACTAACATCCCCACAGGTGATCAAAAGCAAGGACCTCTTTTACTCTGTTGAAAGAGACAAATTCTTGAGCTGCTAAAAGTGCCTATTTGCCTTCACTGAAATCTGAATGTGTCATACGTGAGACAGACACTCTCTTCCTGGACTATTCTGGAGAGTTGTCTTGAAAATCTTGACGTCATTATTGCTTTCATACGCAGGAATTAGCAAGGAGGCTAGGGAGGCCCAGCACAGCCTTGACTCTTGTATAATTCTCTTGGTGATGAAAAATGGGATCAGGACCTACCCCACTGACTGACATCAAAGGTCTTGACCTTACAGGAAGCACCTGATATCTAAACTTTTCCTGGAAATCCAAACTCATTTGCGAACTATTGGAAGTAAGATCAAGTAATGGAATCCAAAGCACCTGTCACTTTAAAGAGGGAAGGGTAAAATTTGAATGTCTTGATATTTACATTTCTATATTTGCTTGTCTGTGTTGCCACCTAAAACCATGCTCACTTTGAAGAATATGGTATACATGGAGACCTGTGAAACAAACTTTGGTAAGGATCTTGTTAATAGAAAGAGGAAAGGAACCATACAGTGGCTGCCTTCAGGATGCAAAAACATGGGTCTTTTTCAAACTGTAGTCCTAATTTTCTCTCTGAATTGATTCATATTTTGGTGCTGTATAATCACAGATTGTTTTCTTACTTTACTTATCAAATACAGCAGAGATGGCAAAGTCTTTGATATATTGAGGCTTTTTATATTACCCCACCCCCACCCTTGTGTTGCCATGTCTGTGGTATTGACTGTTAGAGAAGCTGATGCAAGCCCCATTGCTTATTGACTTAATGAATCACTGTGTATCCTTTGAAGAAATCTCATCTCTGATCCTGGATGATGCATAAAGAGGTTGTTGAAGTGATACTTTCTATGCTCCTTGTATAAAGTAATCTTAGTAGTAACTGTAAAAGCAGTAGTAGCATTTAATGAGCATTTAATATGTGCTGGACACTTTGGTAAATTCTTCAAATGCGTGATCTCATTCAGTCATTCCTGTGGGATGGGTACTAGTATCATCCCTGTTTTATGATTCAGAAATTGAGGCTCGCAGTTACCAGACGGTAGAACCAAGGTTTAAACTAGGTCATCTTAGGTGCCACTACCTTCTCTTGATGAATTGTAAAACCTATGATTTCCCTTCTAATTTCCTTCCTTTTATTGTTAGGTGGTACTTCTGCCATAGCACTGTCTTGCACCTGTGCTTTACACAGAATTCCAGGTGTAGGTCAATCAGT
Organism: Galeopterus variegatus; assembly: GCF_000696425.1. Classification (NCBI taxonomy): domain Eukaryota; kingdom Metazoa; phylum Chordata; class Mammalia; order Dermoptera; family Cynocephalidae; genus Galeopterus; species Galeopterus variegatus. Next base: position 26,216 of record NW_007732332.1, on the reverse strand, counting down.
GTTGCATTAAGAACAAGGAAAGAAAAATAAAATCTTCACGCTTTTCTATACTTATAGCATGAAAACACAATTATGTTTGTCTTATTGTTCATGAGAGGGATTACGTAGGCTAGCCTGTATGTTGGCATGTGAAAGATTTCCTGTGAAATGAGTTAATCGGCATGAGAAAGCGTCTGTTTGAGTCTGTCTGAGTGGATTTTTGTCGATACTGCCATAAGCCATGCTGTCTCAGAAAGAGTGATGGCTCTCCCCGTGTTAGTAATTATGATGGAACCAATTTTAGTGGTCTTGGTGTTATTGGCCGGCCTTTCCTCAGGCTTTAGCAGTGAGGAGGAGAGTCTGGTTTTAAGGACAGTTGGTAACACTTCTTGGTCAGTCTCATCTTGTCCTTTCAGCATATTTATGAGCCTCTGTGTGTGTTTTGCAATGTGCCCTTTTCCTCTTTTTTGCTTTTTCTTTTGATTGGCATGGTGTTTGCGTCCCTTCACCACTGGAATTGGCAAGACAGTGTTTTTGGAACTCCTTCTTTGCTACCACGCACTGTACTTAAGTTTGGTGCCTGGGGCAGCCAGGCTTCCCATGGGTGAGGTAAGTAATGCCAGATTCTAGCAAATGGGCCTGTGTTAGTTGGCATTAAAAAAATGTTAACAGGGCATGCACATTACTAATTTTTACTAAAATTAAGATAATATGTTGTAATAAGTAGAACTATTTATACCAATACTTAGAGAATGTAATACTATTTTTTTCACTACCTGAATGACAAACTGTAAAGGACTGACAGTGATTTATCTCTGTACTTTTTTGTAAGAAACTAAACTTTAATAGATAGGGGAACTGAGATATGAGAGAATACATATACATATGCAAACACACAGCTTCTTTCTTAGATGTTTCACATTGAGTTGTCAGGGTGACTTGATATTTCTATTGATTTTAACTAAGAGTCTTACAGGTTGGAATATCTTAGATGCTGTCTAGTCTAATTCCTCACCCAGCACACACATCCTTTGCCTATGATCGCCCAGTATTTCTAGGAAACTTTCCAGGGAAAGGGAATGCTTTACTTTAAAGGGCAGCCTCTTTCATTTTGGCATAGAGCTACCTATTGGAAAATCCTTTGGTATAGTGAGCCAAAGTTGGCCTTCTTGTGTCATTTCCACCTGTGGAACAATGAATTTGGTCACCAAGACCTATCAGTTTCATTTCCTAGCTAGCTCCATTTCCCCCTGTTACCACTTTAGTCCAAGACATTTTCTTCTCCCTTCTGAAAGAAACAATAATCTTTTAACTGGACTTTCAGCATTTTCTCTTTGCCACCTTCTATTCTCATAGTGTATCTAAAATGATTGTTTGAAAAGATAATTCTGAACATGTCATTTTCTTCCCAAAATCTTCAATGGCTTTCCATTGCTCTTGAGCAAAAGTCCCCAGTACTTAATATGATCTAATCCCTGCCTGCCTTTCCTGGCTTGGATCCCCGTTCTCCTCCCCCCTGCCCCTTTTTCCTCTGTGTGCCACACTCACTGCCTCTTTTCAGTTCATCCAGAAGTTCTTAGCTTTAAGACCTTTACTCATGCTGTTTCTTCTGGTCCTGCCAGGTCTCTTCTTACCCTCACTTTTGAGCTCTAAATTTGATTCATCAAGGTTTCCTTTCCTGACCCCCAGACCAGGATAGATCTTGTTATATATTTTCTGAGCATCCTGTGCTTCTCCACAGTGTTGATCACTGTAATCAGTCAATTATTTCTGTACTTAAGGACTATCTTCTTGAGGGCCCAGCCATATCTGTCTTGGTTACTGCAGTGTCCCTAGCATCTAGAGACTAAGAGGTGCTTGTGGAAGTCTTTCAAGTATTCCAGCTCTGGACTATTAAAAATTTGTACTGTTTTCCTTCAAATTATGCATCATTCTCTTTTTTTT
>NW_007732332.1:22089-23353 GCF_000696425.1 Galeopterus variegatus | reverse complement strand
TTTTTTTTCTGCTGTTATTCTGATATGTCTCTCAACCCTTCATCCTCTGATGGTTCTTTCATGGATATTCTCTAGTGTATTTAACATCCCACTTTAAATAATTTTCAGTTTTATCAACAAAGGTCACTTATAATTTGGATACTGGGCATTTAATTTAGTCTCAGGAAAAACTAGAACTTGAATTGCAGAATGAATATTAAAAAAAAACAAAACCAAACATGAATGAAAATAGCATTCTTAAAACTTCTGGGCAATTGGTAAAGTGGTGCTCAGAGGAACATTTATAACCTTAAACATATGTATTAAAAACAAAAAAGAAATCGACCAATGTAATGGAATAGAGGGCCCCCAAATAAACCTACACATTTACAGCCAACTGATTTTCAACAAAGGTGCCAAAAATATACAGTGGGAAAAGTACAATCTCTTCAACAACTGGTGCTGGGAAAACTGGATAACCACACACAGAAGATTAAAACTAGACCCCTATCTGTCACCATACATAAAAATCAACTCAAAATGGGTCAGAGACCTAAATTTAAGACCCAAAACTATGAAACAACTAGAAGAAAACATAGGAGAAATGCTACTCAAAATGGGAGAGGTCAGCACTTTTTTGAGCAAGACTACAAAGGCACAGGCAGCTAAAAAATACACAAATAGGACTACATCAAACTAAACAGCTTCTGCACAGCAAGGGACACTGTCAACAAAGTGAAGAGACAACCTACAGAGTGGGAGAAAGTGTTTGCAAACTACACATCAGACAAGGGGCTAATATCCAGAATGTATAAGGAACTTAACAGCAAAGAAGCAAACAACAACAACAAACAAACAAAGCAAATAACCCAGTTAAAAAGTGAGTGAAGGACCTGAACAGACATTTCTCAAAAGAAGACATATAAATGGCCAGAAGGCACATGAAAAAAATGCTCAACATCATTAATCATCAAGGAAATGCAAATTAAAACCACAGTCATATCATCTCACTCTAGTTAGAATGGCTACTATCAACGATACAAAAACAAACAAAAACAAAAAACAAATGCTGGTGAGGATGTGGGAAAAAAGCATTGTTGCTGGGAGTATAAATTGGTATAGCCACTGTAGAAAACAAGATATCATTTTTTTTTTCCAGTTCCTGGCCTTCTCTTTGTTGGGGGATTTTGATTTCTGATTCAGTCTCCTTGTATGTTGTAGGTTTATTCAGATTTTCTATTCATTCTTGAGGCAGTTTTGGTAGTTTTTGTCTTTCTAGGAATTT
>NW_007732332.1:19984-21064 GCF_000696425.1 Galeopterus variegatus | reverse complement strand
TAATTCTTTTTATTTCTGCAAAGTCTATAGTAATTTACCCTTTTATTTTTGATTTTAGCAATTTGAGTCTTCTTTCTTTGTTAGTTGGTCTAAGCTAAAACTGTCAATTTTCTTCATCTTTTCAAAGAACCAACTTTGGTTTATTTGATTTTCTCTATTGTTTTTCTATTCTATGCTTTACTCTAATCTTTATTATTTCCTTCCCTCTGCTAGCTTTGGGTTTAGTTTGTTCCTCTTTTTCTAGTTACTTAAGGTATACATTTAGTTTATTGAGTTTTGATCTTTCTTCTTTCTTAATGTAGGCATTTATAGCTATGAATTTCCTTCTGAGCACTGCTTTCACTGTATCCCATAAGTATTGAAGTTTTGGCATGTTTTGTTTTTGTTTTATTTGTCTCAAGATATTTTCTAATTTCCCTTGTGATTTCTTCTTTGACCCTTGGTTGTTTAAGAGAGTGCTGTTTAATTTCCACATATTTGTGAGTTTTACAGTTTTTCTTCTATCATTAATTTCTAACTTTAGTCTATTGTGGTCAGAAAAGATACTTTTCATTTTTTCAAATTTTTTTCAATTAAAAAATGTTTTAAAAAATTATTAAATCTTGTTTTGTAGCCAGAACATGTGGTCTGTCCTGGAAAACATACCATATGCACTTGAGAAGAATTTATATTCTGCTGTTGTTGGGTGGGATGTTCTGTATATGTCTGTTAAGTATAATTGGTTTACAGTGTTCTTTAAGTTATCTGTTTCCTTATTAGCCCGTCTGGCTTTTTTATCCATTATTGAATGTGGGATATTGAAGTCTTCAACTATTGTAGAACTGTGTATTTCTTCCTTCTATCCTTTCAGTTCTTGCTTCACATATTTTGAGGGCTCTGCTGTTAGGTGCACATATATTTACAATTGCTATCTTCCTGATGGATGGAACAGTGTTAGCATTTAAAAAAAAACATTTTTTGTAGTTTGGTTGGTTCATGTAAATCTTGAAGTAAGATAAAACTTCCCAGATTTATTTGCTTTTTTCCCCCAGATTCAAAATAAAATTTATTGAGTGTAAAAGAAAAATATACTGTACATAC
>NW_007732332.1:18216-19483 GCF_000696425.1 Galeopterus variegatus | reverse complement strand
AGGACTTCCTTGAGGATTTCTTGTAGGGCTGGTCATGTGGTGGTAAACTCTCACAGTTTTTTTTTGGCTGGAAAATACACTATTTCCCCCTCATTTCTGAGTGATAGCCTTGCTGGGTATAGTATTCTTGGCTGGCAGTTTTTCTCTTTTAGTATTTTGAATATATCATCCCATATTCTTCTGGCCTGTAGGGTTTCTGTTGAGAAATCTCCTGTTAGTCTGATAGGGGCTTCCTTATAGGTGACTTGACACTTTTCTCTTGCTTCTTTTATGATTCTCAATTTGTCTTTGAGCTTTGCCAATTTGATTATAATGTGTCTTGGAGAGGATCTTTTTTGAGTTGAATCTGTTTGGGGATCTTTGAGCCTCTTGGATCTGAAGGTCATCCATGTCTCTCCCTATATCTGGGAGTTCTGGTGTGATTATTTTGTTGAATAGGTTTTCTGTGCCTTTTTCTTTCTCTGCCCCTCTGGAACACCCATGATTTGGATGTTTGCGTGGTTAAGGTTGTCTGCTAGCTCTCTTAGATTTTCTTCATATTTAAAAAAATTCTTTTTTTCTTTTTTTTGTCTGTCTGGGTTGTTTCAAAAAGACTATCTTCAAGATCAGAAATTCTTTCTTCTGATTGTTCTAGGCTGCTGCTTAAGCTCTTAGTTGTGTTTTCTATTTTGTTGAATGAATCTTTCAGTTCCATGAGTTCTGCTACATTCTTTTTTAAGTTATTAATCTCTGTAAATTTTCTTCTTTATATCCTGGATTTTTTTTCTTGTTTCATTATGTTGTCTGGGACTTTTTGTATCTCAGTGAGTTTCCTTAAGACTATTGCTCAGAATTCCTTTTCAGTCATTTCAAGGTTTCCTACTCCATAGGGTCTAGTATTTGAGAATTACTGTTTTCTTTTGATGGTGTCATATTTTCTTGGGTTTATGTATTTTTTAGTATCTCTACTTTGATGTCTGATCATCTGGTAGAGCGGTTGCTTCTTCTGTTACCCTGGGGCAGGCTTTGAGGAGAGAGACCTCCTCTTCTTTTTCTGGTCTCTGCTGGTAACTCTCTTTGTGTAAGTGCAGTAGAATGTCTGGCAGACTGCCTACATGGTAGCCATGGCTACTGCTGTGGTGTTGAGCCACTTTTGCTGTAGTCATCACTGAGGTGGTGGCTCTGGTGGGCCATCCGTGTGAAAGTTGTGTTTTCAGTGTGCTCTTTTGCCTGCTTCTGGATGGGTAGGGACTGTCCTTGACTCCTGCTTAGGACCTCCAGGGTTACC
>NW_007732332.1:16183-17070 GCF_000696425.1 Galeopterus variegatus | reverse complement strand
TTTTTTTTGATAATCACTTCCCACTTTTATAAAGACCTAAAAAGTGACCTTTAAAAAATACACTTTAGGATTTTTACCAAGAATGCACAGAAAGCTTCTTAATTAGCAGCTTGTAGAATTGGAAAATCAGGGTGTTTCTGTTCTGCATGCAATTCTGATTTTTCAATACTTAAAAAAAACTGCCAGTCATACTTCTATAATTTTCCTTACAAGATTGTTTTCAGTATTTTAAATAGTGGTATAACTAAGCTTTCTATATAAATCTTTGTATATATTGCTTATTTTTCCTTATGATAAGTTTCTAGATGTGCAAAGTAAGTGAATATGCCTTTGTAAAGACTTTTGATAAAGCACTGAATTAGTCTCCAGAAATGATGTTCTTTCCATCCAGAAAGAGTACTGCTGGCAATGACAGACATGTTTATTTCACTAGGCTTTTAGCACTACTGGCACTATTGTTTTAAAAAAATGCAGTTTCAGAGGTGCTTTTCAAGATTTTTGAAAGCCATTAATGAGTTTAATATATAAGATTTTAAAAACTATTGATGGGTTTAATCCTTGTCTATTACATACATTAGTAAAAATATTTATTTTTCTTTCTAGTTAGTTAATTTTGCTTGTTGTGGATTTTTTTAAGAAAAATATTTAACAATTTGAACTGTTATGACATATTAAATATATATTTTTATGGTTTCTTCTCTGTCTCTCCCTCCTTCCTTTCTTCTTTTCTTCCTGCTTTCCTCACTTGGAGTTGGGGGAAACAGTCCTCATGCTGAAGTATATAACCATTGATCTTTAGTCTCTCTATTTCTTTTATGGCATAATATTTGCACATTTAAGTGCACATCTAATATAGCTGGAATTTGTTTTGCTGTACTGTGTGAAGT
>NW_007732332.1:13204-14626 GCF_000696425.1 Galeopterus variegatus | reverse complement strand
GGAATTTTAGTATTGATATTCATAAATATGATTGGTCTTTGGTGTTTTTTTGTGTGTGCTAATTTAGTCAAGGTTTTAATGCCGGGTCATTTTGATTTCATGAAATTAATTGGTTAACATTTTATTTTTTCCCTGTTTCCAGGAATAGTTTATGCAGCATGTCAATTAAGCTTTCTCTTGAATGTCTTTTGAAAGAAATAAGTTGGTTATGATATTCTCTGTGTCTGGAATACTTTATGGAAACAATTTTAACAACATTTTAAATAGCTTTTTATTTTTTTCTTATTCTTTTTTCATAATTTTGGGTACTTTATATGAACACCATTCATATTATCCTTATTTTAATATTTATTTGAAGACATACAAATAGTTTTCTTTTACATTTTCAAAAGTATCTCCTTCACGTATTTGGTTATACTCTTCTTCCCTTTCCCAAGGCTGTAGATTTGTGCTTTCCCTCTTTTTTGTATTTTTTGTGTTGCCAGAAGTTTGTCTTTTATATTGATTTTTAAAAATAAAATCTATTTTAAGTTTATTTTCCCATTTCCCTCTTTTCCTTCTTTGTTTTAATCAGCTCCTGACTTTTCATTATTCATTTCTTTATTTACTTTTTTCTTGTAATTATGAAATATAGTATGCAAATAAAATGTGTATAATATACATGTATAACTTAATAATAATATTATTATTATGAGTGTACTAACCACATAATTAAAAAAACCAGAATCTCTTTTTAGCCCCTATGTGGCCCTTTCTCAGTGTGTGTGCTCTCCCTCTCTTCTTCTGAATTTCTGGTAATTATTTCCTTGACTATGTTTATAGTTTGACAATATGTTTATGCATCCCTAAAATATATTTTGCTTGATTTTTCCTGGTTTTCAACTTTATAGCATTGAAATCAAATTGTATGAATTCTTCTGTGTCTTACCTTTTGCTCAACATTATGCTTTTAAGAGTTATCCATGTTAATATAGGTTGTTTTTCCTTGAGTACGTTTATTTATAAAAATAACAAATGTATATTCAAACTTACAAATATAGCAAAATATTAAGAATATATCATATATAATATACAAATACAAAAATTGCAGTGTAGAATACACAAATATAAGATATGGAAATGTATGGAATTTATTTATCCATTTCATTGTCAATGGACATAGGGAATTATTTCAGTTTTTTATTTCGTTTTCATGCTTTGCTATTACAAAGAGTGCTTCGGTGAATATTTTTTGTAACTCTCTCCTGGTATATTCATGCCAAAGATTATTCAGGATAAATACTTAAATGTGGAATACCTGGGTCCTAGTGAATATTTAATTTTACTAGATTATATCAAATTCACCAAATTATTACCAAAATATGTTTCTTTTTTTTTTTTTTTCCTTTTTGTCTTTTTTCGTGACCGGCAATGGATCGCAAC
>NW_007732332.1:10531-12376 GCF_000696425.1 Galeopterus variegatus | reverse complement strand
TTGCACCCGCACCTCGCTCAGCCAGTGAGCGGCCGGTCTGTATGTGGGATCCGAACCCTTGCGGCGCACTGTAGCAGTGCGCCACTGGGCCGGCCCCCAAATATGTTTCTTTAGGCTTAATTTGTTATTTTTTTAGCTACTTAATTTGAATGCTTACTTTATTTTCACATATGATGTTTGAAAATAAAAAGGGAAAATGTAAGTGTTAACTCTTTCCATAGTATGGTTTTGACTATGGAATTTTTATTGTGTAGTCTTCTAATTTTTTCATAAGTAGAATGTATTTTTAGTTGCTACTTAATTTAGTAATCAAATTAATATTATTTTTTGTTTTTCTTTTTGTTGTTTATAACTTTTTTGTAAGTTTTGATGCTTTAGAACCAGAGGTTATAACATATATCTAAATTTTTTGCAATGCTATTGAAATTTTTACTGATGTGTTAATAATATTTTATCAATATTTGAGATAAATACAGTCTCTGGAGATCACAAAATTTGATATCTGTTTTATGTAAATAAATATATATTGGTAATTAAGATATATGCCTATTAAATAAAGCTTATTAATTATATCAAGTAAATTCTTTAGATCTTTATTTGTTTCATTGCCATAAGATAAGAGTTTGAAGTCTCAGGTTCACCTTGTAGATATATTGGATAGGTTTCAGTGCATATAGATAATATTTATTGTGAATACTGATGTATTTGAAATTATGATGTCATATTTTGTATTTTCTGTTGATCATGCTTTCTTATTTTCTTTTTATGACTTCCCTTGGGATTGATTATTTGTTTTAATTCTTTTTTATTTTAGTGTTCTGGTAGTTACTATATGCTTCTTATTTTGTAATGATTGTTCTTAAATCCTTGACAAACATATTTGAAGATATTTTTTCTACCAATGTCGGGAGTTAAATAATTATTATAACCTCTCTCTTGAACAAGGCAAACTCCGTAGATACCCTTTTATTTTCTTTCTACTGGCCCTCTCCCCCTGTCATTTTTTCAGTGGCTGGCTGCTGTGGGGATCCGAACCCTTGATCTTGGTGTTAAGGATAAGGAGACTGTGGTATATATACACTATGGAATACTACTCTGCCATAGAAAAGAATGAAGTACTCCCATTTGCAACAACATGGATGAACCTGGAGAAACTTACATTGAGTGAAATAAGCAAAGCACAGAGGGATAAATACCACAGTGCTCACTCATATGTAGGAGTTAAGAGAGAAAGGAAAGAAGGAAAGAAAGACCACAGTACTGCAGTGGTCTTACAGAGGAAGGGAACATTCCTAGGGCTACAAAGTGAAGGGGAGGGAGACGGAGGTTGGGGGATAATTGGGTGTGGACATGGGGTACAAAAGTATTTTCTGGTAATGGGTATGCCCCCAGTATGAACCTGGCCCTCACATCATGGGCACGGGGGGGGTGACAATTAGCTTTTTATCTCATGAATATTCTTAATAATAAAAGAAAAGTCTTTTCATAAGAAAAAAAAAGGAAAGTTATCACTCTTGCATTTTTTAGTATATTTCGTTTGGTATAGTGTATTATGTTTTTATATATGGGTTAATATTTTTCTTAGAATATTTGCTTGCTTACGAAAGAGAGGATATTTAATTTTCTGTTTTTCTAAGGTCCTGGTCAAATTGTGGTTTCAGTGTAATGCTGGCTTTGCAAAATAAATTGAAAAACATTAAAAAAGGGAAAAAAAAAAAAGCACTGTGCTCTACTGAGAGAGCTAACTGTCTGGCCTCCCTGTCTTTTAATTTAATTATTTGAAACTTATATACAGATTTTTGTTGCTATTGTGTTTTTGTATTTTACCTACTTTCTTAAGTATTG
>NW_007732332.1:8072-9850 GCF_000696425.1 Galeopterus variegatus | reverse complement strand
CTTATATACAGATTTTTGTTGCTATTGTGTTTTTGTATTTTACCTACTTTCTTAAGTATTGTATCTTTAACATTTTCTTAAGTATAATAGTTAAATAATTGACAATTCTGTAGATTTCAGTATAAATTTACTTATGTCTTCACTTATTACTCTTTCATATATTCCATAATTTTCTTTTTTTTGGACTTGTGTTTCATGATGCTGGAATATTTCCTCAAATAGCTCTTTCAAAAAGGGACGATGTAAGGGCAATGTTTTGATTCCTTGGACATGTTATAATTCCCTAAATTAGAATATTTCTTTCTACTGAAATAAATCTTTCTCTTTTGATCTCTTTTGATACAATCTATTAGCAAATTTCTTAATGCTAATGTCCCACATTTTGGAATGAGTCCTCCTTGATGATGATGCATTTATTTTCTTTTTTGTTCTTTGCCCCATTCTGACCTTCCTGCTGGCATCAAATGTGTATTATGAACTGTTCTGTTCAAAGTACACTTCAATTTTTACCTGGAATGCTCTCCTCCTCTATATCTATTAATTTATATCCATTTTTGACTCTTATTTTAAATGTCTCTTCCAATAGAAGTCTTCCTTGACATCTAAAGCCAGATTAGATTTCCTTGCTTTATGCTCTAGTAATACATTGTCTTTATTTATTTTTCTACGACTTATGATTTGGGATTTATTAGCATAACTATTCATTTAATGTCTGCTTTCTTTAGAGTTAATAAGGGAAAAGGTCATATTCATTTTTCTCACTATTGTATCAGCCTGGCCCCTAGTACAGTGTAATATACAGCGAACATGCAGTAAGTATCTATTGAATTAATTCTTCTTTGTTTTGGCCGCTTTTTTTTTTCTATTTCAATTTTCCTTGGATATTTTATCCATTTCTTTATTTTTATGCATTTATTGCCAAAATTATAAATACACACTTTTGTGAATTATAAAGTGGATATTTGTCTCATTATCATCAGATCTTCACTTTATAGGACATCGCCAGCACCCAGAAGCCCCCATGTACGTGCAGTTTGTTCTGAATATTCTCCTACCTTTTAATGCTCTACTGTAGGGATTTTCTCTTTTCCATTTATGAGACTGCTTATATTTATCCTTTCTTTTTTCCCCCTGATCATTCTTGTCAGTGGTTTAATTTTTTTTCTCTCAGTGTTTTGGTTAACTTTTGGCTTTGTGGATTTCTCTAATGTATGTTTTCTATTTCATTTATTTCTGCTTTTAATTATTTTATTTCTTATACTTTTTGTGTTTGTTTTCATCTCTCTGTTAAAAAATTCTTGACATGATTGTTTAGCTCATTAATTTTCCGCCTGCCTTTTCCCCTAAATATATCAATTTAAACTGTACATTTTAATTTAAATACTGCTTTAATTATATCTTATAGGTTTTGCTATTTGATCTTTTTATTGAGTTCAAAACATTTTCTATTTTGATTTAGAACTACACTTCTTAATTTCCAAACATGAATGTTTTCCACTACTTTTATTTTATTGAGCTTTAGATTAATTGTATTGTTAAAGAATATGCTCTGATATTAACACTTTAAAATGTGTTGAGTCCTGTCACTTAGTATGTGACTACTCTTTTTTTTTTTTCCTTTTTGTCTTTTTTCGTGTCCGGCAACGGATCACAACCCTCAGTGTCGTGCCCGTATCGGACCGGACCAGCAACGGGATCGCAACCCTTGGTGTTGCATCCGTACCTCGCTCAGCCAGTGAGCGGAACTGGTCTGTATGTGGGATCCGAACCCTCGGCGG
>NW_007732332.1:6170-7835 GCF_000696425.1 Galeopterus variegatus | reverse complement strand
CAACCCTCAGTGTCGTGCCCGTATCGGACCGGACCAGCAACGGGATCGCAACCCTTGGTGTTGCATCCGTACCTCGCTCAGCCAGTGAGCGGAACCGGTCTGTATGTGGGATCCAAACCCTCGGCGGGAGGGCCTCCGTGCTCCCAAGCGGCGCACTGTAGCAGTGCGCCACCGGGCCGGCCCTATGTGACTACTCTTTGTAAATGCTTTGTGCATGCAGTTGGGCACAGCATTCTATGTATGTCCTTTAGGTCAAGATTATTAATTTTATATTAATTATATATTCAAATATTTACTCTTGAGTTTTTGGTCTGTCTGTTCTGTCAGTTATTGAGAATAGTGTGTGAAAATCTGTTCTGATTGTCAGTGTTTCTATTTCTGCTTGTAATTTTGTCAGTTTTTACATTACGTATTTTAAGTTTATGATATTAGGTGCATATAAATTGTAACTTTTGTGTATCTCTGGGAAATTGATCCTTTGACCATTATAAAAAAATTTCCTTTCTTAACTCTAGTAAATCTTTTTGCTTTAAGGAATATCTTGTCTGATACTAGTAGAGCCACATCATATTCTTTCAATAAAGTTTGCATAGCACTTCTTCTTTGATCATTTTTTTACCTTTTCTATATTCATATGTTTTAGATGCATCTTTGTAAATGGCATATAGTTAGGTTTTTAAAGACAATCCTTTTTGATAACCTTTGTTTTCATTGGGATATTTAGACCAATTATATTAAATACAATTATGTATCTATTTGGGTGTAAAACTATGATTGCACTGTGTACTTGCTCTTTGACCCGCCTATTTCAGGTTCCTTTTTTTTTTTTTTGTCCTTTTTGAGACTGGCCAAACCAAGTGCACCGGTCATCCCTATATAGGATCTGAACCCGCGGTGGGAGCACTGCTGCACTCCCAGCGCTGCACTCTCCCGAGTGCGCCACGGGCTCGGCCCTTATGTTCCTTTTTATCTCCTTCTGTCCCTTACTTTATATTAACTAAGAATATTTTATTCTCTCATTTCATTACTTATTATTTTATTTTAGTTGTTTTCTAGAAATTACTACTTGACTTAAATTCCAATTTTATTTGGCATCTTACACTCTTCCCAGACAATGCAGAGACCTTAGAAATCTTTAATTCAATTTATTCTCTTTTGTCTTAAATCCTATTTTTAAAAGTGTTTTATTACTGTATATTTTAAACCCTGCAGGACATTATTATTATTCTTTTTATTTTCTTCTTGATGGAGTTTGGATGTGTTGTCCCCTCCAAAACTCATGTGGAAGTTTGATCCCCAATGTGGCAGTGTTGGAAACTGATTTGAGTCATGGGGGCAGATCCCTCAAGAATGGATTAATGCTCTCTCTGGGGGTTGGGGGTCCTGAGTGAAATCTTGCTTTATTAGTTCCAGTGAGAGCTGGTTGTTTAAAGGACTCTGGCACCTCCTCTTTCTCTCGTTTCCTCTTGTCATATGATCTGCTTATACCTGCCGTTTTCTGCCATGAGTCCCACAGCCTGATGCCTGTGCCAGATGCAGCTGTCCCAGAATCTTAAGCCAAATAAATCTCCATTTTTTATAAATTACCCAGTCTCAGGTAATTCTGTTATAGCAACACAAAACAGACTAATACACTTCTATTTACCATTTTTGTGGCTCTTTATT
>NW_007732332.1:2541-4290 GCF_000696425.1 Galeopterus variegatus | reverse complement strand
TCCCCCCCCCCCCCCCCCCCGTCAGGGAGAACATATGGGTGATGTACTTTCTGAAATCTTGCCAATCTGAAAATAAAAAAAATTTTTTTTGAGTCCTTCTACATCACTAATATTTAGTTTGGCTTGTTGTGAAGATTTTGTTGCACATTTGTTTCTTTGAAAACCATGCTGTAGAGGAGAAGTCTGATGTTAACATGATTAAAAAATTAATAACCTATTTTTCTGGTTCTTATCTTTTGAAGTAAGTATCTAGGTAAGCAGTTTCATTAACATAGTTGGTACCTAGTTGTTTGATTTGTAGTGAAGTCTTTCAAAATTATGTAATTCATTATTACTTTCTTCCTTAATTCATCGCATTGGTTAATATATTGTAGTTTTTCTGCATATACCTTCCATATTTGTCATTTTGCTTTTCATTTTTCTTCATCCTTAATTCTCAGAGAATTTTTTTAAGGTAGTCTTCATTCAGTTTTCTCCATTCATTCAGTTTTCCACAATGACCACTGCTAACTAACTCCATTTATTTGCAAAATAGTTTCATTGTTTTTGCAAAACCNTTTTTTCTGTTTCATTCTTGTTATATTCCAATTCACCAATTCTTATAATCATCTGTGTCTAGTTTGTCATAAAATTTCCTCTGAGGGCTTAATTTTGGGTATTGTATTTTTTAGTTCTAGAAATCTGCTGTGCAATTTTTTTATTTTTCATTTCTTTGTTGAAATTTCCAGTGTTGCCTTTTAGTTCCTTAAACATAGTAAGCATTGTTATTTTAAAGGCTATTTCCGACATTCTAACATCTAGAGCCCCCGTAGGTCCGTTTGTACTATCTGATATCTCTGCCAGTTCTCATTACCGTTCCCTTCTCTCATGTGTCGTATATATACATGTCATATATATATGTTTATCTTTGATTCTGTTCTTGGCATTGTATTTGGAAAAAAATGTTTGTAGAACTATACAGTGGTCTAGAATGATTTTAATTATCTAGATTGGATTCTCATCTGCTTTTATGGATAAATATAGAATCATCTTAAACCACTTACAGGGATGGGGATTTCCTGGGCATCTAGATTAGTCACAACTAGGCAGTGGTCTTTTTGAGGCTAGTGTGCTTACCATTTACACTCACTCCTGGATTGCAGCCCATCAGGTTACCAATACAGGCCCAACTTTTGTTCTTCTTTCATCTGACTCTTCTGTTTCGGGAAATGTCCTCACATGGCCCCAATTCTGGCTTTTCATTTTCTCCTGGATCTTGGCTGGATAATTGCTCAATTCCTTTTTAATTCTCCTGTTTGCATATTTTACATTGTCAAGAATGAAACAGAATTTTTAGTGGTTGTCTTTAGCGTGTGTAACCATTTTCCCCGTTTTTGTTGGCATAACAGAATTTCATATTTTAAAATATTACATTTCTTATTTAAAGAAAGAATAAATTTTACTTTTATCTTTGCTTACCATGAATTATTTTATGGCACACCTGCCCCATTTTTGATTTATTATTTTGGTTTGCTTTGTAGTCAGTGGTATAATCCCCCCCCCCCCCCCAGTCAGGGAGAACATATGGGTGATGTACTTTCTGAAATCTTGCCAATCTGAAAATAAAAATTTGTTTTTTTTGAGTCCTTCTACATCACTAATATTTAGCTTGGCTTGTTGTGAAGATTTTGTTGCACATTTGTTTCTTCGAAAACCATGCTGTAGAGGAGAAGTCTGATGTTAACATGATTAAAAAATTAATAACCTATT
>NW_007732332.1:0-1068 GCF_000696425.1 Galeopterus variegatus | reverse complement strand
GGGAGCGCTGCCGCGCTTCCCAAGCGGCACACTATCCAGTGCGCCACCGGGCCGGCCCTATCTGACATTTTTTTGTTGTTGTTTCATCACCTGTATAAAGGAAAGTTTATTTGTCTGGTGGTGTGAATTGAGCTGAGAATCTGCCCTTAACAGTATTGGTTCTTATTCAGATCTTTCAGGCTGGGATGAAGGGAGCTAGGAAGAGTTTATACTTCCTGTTGACATGATCAGAAGCTTTCAGTCTCTGCTGAAGGATTTCTCCTTATGTTCTTGGTGTAACTTAATATCAGCAGGTGCAGAGTCCTTTCTCTAATCGATTTGACTGTCCTCCTTAAAAGTCAGTCATGGAGTGACTCTTCTTTTACTTAGCATACCAACACTAAGGAATAATAATGGTACCCACCTTTTTGAGGTTGAGAATTAGTTGAGACGGTGCTTATTAAGCTGTAGTATAGTTACTTGCACATAGTAAGTGTTCAATAGTTGCTGGCCCCTATTGTGATCTCCATCAATTCATGCTTGGGCTAATATTTTCCTAGTCTTACAGCCTTTTGACCCATCCTCTCAATCACACGATGACGTAATAGATTAGAACTGGTTAGAATGTGACCATATCCCTGAGTACACATGCTCTTAAGCACTGAAACACCTCCATTTCTTCCATTTATTCATGACATGTGGAGCTACTGGCTCTGGGCATGGCTGAAGCATGTGGGCTGGGGAGTTGTGGTTGATGATGTGTATTGGGTGTTTGGTGCCTGCTTGATGAACACCATCATATTCCATGCTAAGAAGTTTTGACTTTATGCATAGGTAGTAAGGAGCCTTTGAAGGTGTTAAAGTAGAGGGCTGGAGGTCAGAACTATACTTTTGATAGGCTTTGTAAGTAGTAGAATAATATTAACAATAACAGCTAAAATTTGTGCATACGTATTGTATACCATTTGCTCTTGTAAATGCTTTATCTGCATCATCTCTTTTTTAATCCTAAAGCATCTTTTATGGGCTTGAAAACTGAGGCATTGAGAGATGGAAAAACTAGGTTACTAAGGTAGTGGATGGAGGAGG
>NW_007732331.1:266256-267332 GCF_000696425.1 Galeopterus variegatus | reverse complement strand
AGGTCTCCTCGAAGAAGGGATCTTTAGGGTGAGCCCTGAAAGTTGGGGTGAAAGAGGCAAAAGGTCATTTGGAAGGAGATGGGCATTGTTGCAGGTGCAGGAAACACCACACGTCACCATTTTTGGATCTGAAACACATTTGAGGATCTGAAAGCTCTCCAGACCTGCGGCAGCAGGAGTCCAGAGTGGGCAGGGGTACCAGCAGTGATGAGTAGTGAGCTTCACCCCCTCCCATACTTATTTATCTTTATCCTCTTCCTCTTTATTCCTTACCTTAGGATCATCACCTATTAAAGTGTGCATGTGCATGGGTGGGCAGTGCCCACAGCATGTGTATATGTATTTATTGGGTTTAGATGTAAGAAGTATTTCTTACCAACCATCCTAGCCAAAAAATGTGGACACTGTTGCTTTATCCTGAGTCAACTGGGAAACCATTAAAAGCTTTTAAGCCACAATGATGACCAGGTTGCATTTTTAAAGTTCTGCCCTGAGGAGTTCCGGTTAAGATGCTGGACTAGAAGTGCCCAGCACACAATCCTCCCACGGAAGGGGTCCAGAGCAAGGAGTGGACAGCCAGGATCAGTGCAGGAGGATTCTCCCTTGTGATGAGAAGAATCTGCGTGGCTCTGAGCACTTCCCAGTGGTAACCCCCTATTGTTCCTGTCCCAGCCTGTCCTCATCACCACTGAGGTCACCAGTGCCATTGTCTAGCTCCAGGGCCAAGGTCCATTTCCCCTAATAGGAATTCTTCCCACTCCCCACAATGGCCACTGGAGCATCACACTGCACAGCCCATGCAGCCTGTAGCAATGGTGCCAACCTCTGGAACCACACACTGGGTGAACCCAGCCCTGGTCACTGCACAGTCCCTGGCCCCAGACTCTGGTGGAGTACTGTGCCACATNCCATCCAATTCCCACTCCCCCCTCCAGGGTCTGCGTTGAATATCCCGTGGGTCGGGACAGGATGGAATCCTGGGACAGAAAAAGCAACTTAGGGGCCGGCCCGGTGGCGCACTGGATAGTGCGCTGCTTGGGAAGCGTGGCGGCGCTCTCCTCCCTTATATTGTAGTC
>NW_007732331.1:257104-266217 GCF_000696425.1 Galeopterus variegatus | reverse complement strand
GATCCGTTGTCGGACACAAAAAAAGACAAAAAACAAAAAAAAAAAAAAAAAAAAGCAACTTAGGTAAAAATAAAGAAATCCAAATAAACTATGGAGTTCAGTTAATAATAATGTATTACTATTGGTTCATCAATTGTAACAAATGTATCATACTGATGTAAGATGTAAGATCTTCATAGGAAACTAGCTGCTGGTATACAGCAACTCTATATTCTCTTTTCTGAAAATCTAAAACTGTTCTAAAAAATGAAGCTTACTTAAAAAATATTGATTCAACAAGAAATAGAAAATAATCTTAACGATCATTAAAACATTGAATCTTACCACTTTAAAAATTCTATAATCAAATATTGATCAATAGATATTCCAATCTTACACAAACTCTTCCAGTGAATAAAAAAAGAAGGAATGCTTTCAACTGACATAGGGATGTATAAGAAAGAAAAATTACAAGCCAATCTCATTCATAAATACAGTTGAAAATATCTTCAACAGTATTTTAGCTAACCTAATCCATCAATGTATTTAAGAAAGATACACACCATGATTAATTGAAGGAGTTGGTGGTAAAGCCTATGGGAGGCTGCTGCTTCCATGTCAGGTGGTGGGCCTGAAGTTGCTGCAGGTGGACAGGACTGGCAGTGAGGAAGAGAAGCTGGGCATAGAGTGGGAGAGAACGAGGAAAACTGGAAGCCTTGAAGGCAAACTGGAACCTGCTATCTCTATCTCTCTCTACTCTCACCTCGACAACACAGATGACCTGCAGAAGGGACTAGTGCCTTAAGTCATGGAACTGCATGTGCTTCTGGCCCAGGAGTCACAGAAGCTCAAGGAGGAGATATTACCAGAGAAGGAGGACCTGCAGGCCTGGCTGTTGCCACTCACCAACAAGGTGACCCACCCGATCAGTAGCAATGTGCGTGACCTGCAACAGCACCTGATGCCCTCCAACGGCTTTCAGATGTTATGGTGGCTACTTCATTTACGCCTTCTAAATCTCATGTAAATGTTTCCTGTGGCCAGCCTTAACTTGGGATCATATAAGGAAGGCAATTGTGGGAAACAATGTTTTAGCTTAGCTAACTTAACAACGTACAAAATCACCAGTCTATCTTATGTCAGGTTGGCACTCATAAACACCTCTTTTAACCATACATAATTTTGAATGAGGACTATAGCAAAATAATGCTTCCACCTAAGATGATGCAATGGTCATTTAGTCCTGGACAACTGAAAACATGCCTACTCTCTCCCAAAGGAGAAAACAAAGTCTCCTTTATCCATCTTTGGTTGATGTTTGTTTTCTTCTAGCTGGGTCAAACTTCTTTTGATTTCCTGTATTACTGAGAGGTAAGGTTAAGCATTATAATCATATCTTGTGCTAGAGGGAGGGGAAGAAAAAAAAAGAATTGGTTAATTTATATATCAAAATAAGGAAGAACTATTCATGCTATTACAGTCCTCATTTCTACAATATGTCATGTGATCATAGCTGACATTTTTAATTTTCTTTTTTCTATTACTGTAGGCTGTCCATAATCCCTTTGCTCTTAGTAAATATCTCAGTTGGGCATGGTTTCTGGCCTGGTGGGGTGTCCCAAATTTTTTTTTTTCAGGGATCTGGGTCATCAGCAGAACTGCCTGTATTGGGCTGTTGTAATATCACATTGACTTTTATCACACAATATGGGAGTACTAAGAAGAGCTCCAGGGGATCTCCCACATTACAGATATACTCCTTCTTACCCCAATTATCTTGTAGCAATGAAATTTCCCCTTCGTAGTCAGGATCAATCATACCAGCCAGTATAATAACCCCTTTCTTTGTTATTTCATTGGCATGAGGAACCAGGTGGCAGTCTCAGCCAGTTGAATGGGACTGTTATTTCTCTTTCCCAGTACATGTTGTAAAACATGTTCCCATAGACCCTTTGGGGAAGAAAATGAGGAAGATTTAAGTTATCATCTCAGTATCAGTTTCTTCCTCAAGGTGACATGGCCTCCCCTTTATTCAAAAGGTTTAGGGAGTCTATGAACCACCATGGTGCTCTGTAGCGGTGATTTAAGTCAAACTTGCATTCACCAGACCTAAAATCTTTCTGCTTATTCAAATCAAATAGAACTTCAGTAAGCTGCCCTGCTCTATTCAATTTAAGTTCTAAGGACACCGTGATTAGCCAATGCCAAAGATCAAATCAGAATGTTCAAATCATTCTATTACTGCTTCGGTTCTGTTGCCCATGACAGTAGTTACATCCATCTTATCTTTGGAAATTTTGTGACATCCTGGAATTTAATTATTCCCATCAGATTTTGGGACCCCATTTAATGGCAGCATATCTCACTTTTATTCCTGGACTACAGAGAGTAGCCCCTACACTGCTTTTCAGGGATGCTGGGGCTCTCTTCAAGAATGTATTAATAATATCCTTGGTGAATTTTACAGTTTATATTGACAGACCTCCAGACCTTTCAGAAGTATATAATTAGAGGGGTTTTTTTTTGTTAAAAAAAAATTACAGGTTTTACATAATAAATCTATAGCATATTGCTTTCACAAGTCATTCCTCTACAATATACCAAGGAAACTCTTACATTTCAACTTCATTTAGTGTAGGCCACCTTTTGGTCAACCAGTTTAAAAATTGCTAAAGCTACTTCCAGCTGCTTGAGCTAACGTATTGAACTTAGAATTGATGCTTACCGAACCCATATTGCTGAATTAGGCAGGATCCAACATTATATCACTTTCAACTTGATCCAACACCCTTAGGATTCATTCTCATTTATGCTGCCCATGTTCATGTCTATATAAATTGACAAATTCTTTCATTTCTTTTTTTGTGTATTGCAGTTTTTACTGCAATACAGGGGTCTGCTGGAACTTGATTCTGGTTAGAGGTCCAGATGCAATGAGAAGCATTGGACATAGGTTCCAAGAAAAATGTGCAGGTTCCTTCAAGGCAACTCTTTCAGGAAAGGCTGTTATATAAAATTCAGGAAAGGGAAAGTTAATCTTCTCAGGTAGGGGAATAAAGGCTGCTCCTGATGGCAAAGGAATGTCAACAGAATATAGGGATTTACAATCTCTATCTTCACTGGAATCTTCCCATATGTCCACATTCTAGTTTTCAGGGTCCCACTGCTTCCCAGACAGTACCATAGCTTTAACAAGAGACTATGAGAACGCGAATACAATTTGCATTGAAATTCAGCCACTGGCGGAATTCAACTTTGGCTTTGGTTTTGCAGGATGACCAACTGTCTGTCCTGGTTTGCCCAAGAATGAGGAATTTCCCAGTACTTGAGACTTTTAATGCTTAAATAAGGCAAGTCCCAGACAAACTAAGAAGAATTGATCAGACTAGTTTTCAGAAATCTTTCCCCTATGAATATATGAAATAATGTTTCTTTTAGGTCAGAATAGAAGTTTTCTGGCCCCTTACCTGGACCTCAAGCTAGGAATGGAAAATCATGAACTTCTTTTCTTTTCTTTTCTTTTTTCCTTTTTGTCTTTTTTCGTGACTGGCAACAGATCGCAACCCTCAGTGTCGCGCCCGTACTGGACCGGGACCGGCAATGGGATCGCAACCCTCGGTGTTGTGCCCGCACCTCGCTCAGCTAGTGAGCAGCCGGTCTGTATGTGGGATCCGAACCCTCGGCGGGAGCGCCGCCGCACTCCCAAGCGGCGCACTGTAGCAGTGCGCCACCGGGCCGGCCCCATGAACTTATTTTCTTTCCCCATGTTCTCCAGAACACCTCAACACTCATACTCTCTATACTCTTTATTTTCTTTAAATGTTCTATAACAGCAACTTCTTGATCATCTAAGGCCTAGCTTTCTAAAGGCTTTTAATTTCATATACCTACAAGTAACATCTTAAGTCCCTCTTTGTCATAGACTACCAATATCCCTTTTACCATTGGTAACAGTATTATTAATGCCTTAATATTTGATCAGATCAGACCATCAATTCCAGATAAAACAATTCAGGGAACCCAATCTTAAGCTTCTAGTCCTCTGGATCTGTTCAATACTATTTTCTATATCCATTAGGGTTTCACCAAATAAGAAAAAATGTTATTAGTAATATGAAATAACAGGCTTTTTAAAATAGAAATTTACCTTATATGATTTTGAGAGCTGGTAAAGACGTTTATGTAAGGTTGTTGCCCAAAGGTGTAGGTCAGTAGGGCCAGGAATGGGGATAAAAATCTAGATGTGAAGTGAGACAGAGCAAGGCCACATGGAAACCCACAGGACAAATGGAACCCACAGGGACAGACAGGAATTTGCATCAATCTCTCACTGTCTCCAATGTCAATTATGTGGGTGGACTACAGAAGGACTTGGCACCCTTCACCATGGAATGCATGTGCACCTGGTCCACCATGCATGGAATTTGAAGTAAGAGATATTGCAGGAGCTGGAGAAGCTATGGGCTTGGCTGCTGCCTTACACCAAGACAGCTGATCATCGACAAATGGTGTGATCTTCAACAGTGCCTGGCCACACTATACTACCCTTCATAGTGAAATGGCATTACTTGACCTTTGCCATCTAGATATCATGTGATGGAGTTTGGATTTGTTGTCCTCTCCAAAACTCATGTCGAAATTTGATCCCCAATGTGGCAGGGTTGGAAACTGATTGAGTCATGGGGGCGGATCCCTCATGAATGGATTAATGCTCTCCCTGGGGGAGGGGGGATTAATAAGTGAGTTCTTGCTCTATTAGTTCCTGCGAGAGTTCGTTGTTCAAAAAGACCCTGGCGCCTCCCCTCTCTCTCTCTTCCTTTCTCTCTTCCTTCCTCTTGCCATGTGATCTGCTTGTACCTGCTGGCTGCCTGCCACTTTCTGCCATGAGTAGAAGCAGCCTAAGGCCTGTGCCAGATGCAGCTGCCCCAGAATCATAAGCCAAATAAACCTCTGCTCTTTATAAATTACCCAGTCTCAAGTAGTTCTGTTATAGCAACACAAAATGGCCTAATACACCATGCAAATTTCTTTTGTGGCCAAACCTTAACACAGTACAATAAAAAGATGGGAACTTTGGAAGCTTAGCTCCAGCTTGCTAATGTGGCACAGAACAAAAACACCAAACCTATAATTGTGCTTTTTAAAGATATTTAAGTATGCTTTGGGTATAAAAAATTATTTTCTAAAATTTAGATCACTGTGATCAACTTTTTTCATTATTTCTATAAATATTTTGTCTTGAACAGTTTAAGATAATTTTATGAAGCTCTTGGTTCAGGAAAGAATTTTTTTTTCCTACAAAAAGTAGTGCAAAACTTGTCTGTATTGAAACACACTTACCATATGCTGGCCCATTCACCCAAATGAGCCAGTGTCTTAGAATATTTTTGCAATGTTTTTTAATTTTTTTGTTCTGCACCCAATTTTACTCCCAACCAAATGGAAAGCATTATCTTCTGTATTTGGTTTATAAATCAATAAAAAGATTTGAGGTGATTATAGCAATGCCAATTCAACCATATTAAATACAATGTTCTTTTTTTATTAAAAAAAAATAATCCCAGAACATGGTCCCCACGCAAACCTCCCTTAATGTTAGAAAGATTTATTCAGATTTAATTGAGGTTTAATATTTAATTTTTAAAACCTTATAGATTTTTAGCATTTTATCAAATTATACATAGTACCCTTTAATGAGGATCAATATATATTGTTTTTCTCAACACAATTCCCTGACATGATATGATTTATTAATTTCCTTCATTTACTATATTGCCATGGTTTTCCATATCTCTGATTCTTTCTTTAGTGTAAGCAGCAGAATAACAACTGGAAGTGATCATGATTTGATGTATTCAACAAGAGTTCCACTGGTAAAACAGATCATGTATCTTCCAACAACCATCTATTCCCTCCTTCCTCTTAACATAATGTGCATGCACACACACACGCATGCACATACACACCTGAACAAGAGCTGAGAGAAATAGCATAGTAGAGTTAACATTTAGTGATAAACTATTAGAAGTTAACGAATATTAAATCCACTGCTTTTGTCTAGCCCTCTCTCTTGTCATTTCCCTTCTTGTGTCAATTATTAGAGGTTTGCCCTCATATCAAACATTGGAAAAGTGGGACCAAATTGTACTCCTACTTAAAAAAGCATCTAATGAAATCATGATTCCTTTTATTATGTGGAAAAATGTAAAACACACATAAATAACATTATGTTATTTAACATAAACATTCCAATTTAACAATATATCCTCTTACGTGCTTCATTTACCAGCAACTGATGGCTGATAATTGAGGTTCTGGAATGGTTTTTCTGATGTTGTTTTCCATAACATAATACTGATTACACATAATAGATATGACTCATATAATAAGATTAAATATGGCATTTGGATGGCAATCTCTGACCCTAACATCTTCTAATTTCTTATCAAAATGCTTGCATGGACAATCTACAATTAATTTTCATTTACTATCCATTCCCCATTTACACAATACTTTTAACAGACCTTTTTCTCAAGTTTCAAGGAGATGCCTGTAAGTTTCTTGTTGTAGATGTAATGAAATAATGAAAATTTTATTCATCAAAAATCCAGGGAAGATGTTCTCCAGGGAAAAACAGTTATAATGTGCTGGGCTACAACTGGACTGCAATTCAGGGGGGTCTGTTGGCAGGGAGAGTGAAGTCCACTGCTGGACTCAGGAGCCTTTGCATAGTGGCAGTGTGGTGAAGACAGCTCTGATTGAGGAGATGCATAAAAGGTTTAGTAGGGGGTGGCAAATTTCTGTGAGAAACAGCATGTCACTCTTCAAATTTGTAGAAAATGATTTATTTTTTCATGCAAACTGTTGATGAGTAGAGTTCTCTACTAAACCAGAATAGGAAGCAGAATCCAAATGTCCATGAATTTCAGGAGTGGAAACAGAAGATGAGGAACCTTAGGAACGGGGATAGGAAATCAATAATTCTCAGGAGTTGTGGATGGAACACTGGTTGTGAAATTAGAGATGATGATGCAAAGAGTTGAAACTAGTTTAACCAAATTTCCAAGGAGTGACTATGCCAATTATTGCGCCATTGTCCCTTAACATTAAGCCCATTCTCATGTACTCTGTTCTGTGTTATTCCATATTACTGCTTTGTCACCTGGTTCCCTGATAGGATCTGTCTACTAATAGAGGGTAGTAGAGGGAGACTGCACTTCTCCAACCTGGCAGTGGCAGCTTGTTCCACAAGCAGCAGTTGAATCTAGTTTGCAGTTTTTCTACTATGCAGAACCATCTTTATTGCTTTCCCTGAGATACCAGCTGGTGCCCCTTTAAAGAGGTTTGGGTCTTAGCCATGTGCACCCCCTGGTCTGAGGTCATAGATATTAGTATCATTTATCCCCTACTAGGTCAAGCCCCTCCTCTGAAATATTTGCTGTAATTGTGGCAAGGAAGTGCACATCCATGGAATACAAAAAAGCTCAGTAAAATGATCATGATAGAGATCCTGAGAGAGGGTCTTTCTTCAGATAAAAGGGAATGAGAGATGATTTGCCCGTGGGGACAGTTCCTATCTGCTGAGTTAAAACAATGGCTTAGTTAAGACAATTTGATTCTTCCTGTTCTCCCCTCCCTCCTTTTCCCTCCCCCTCCCCTCATGTCTGAACAGTCAGGTCAAGCAAAGAAGCAGTATCTCTCAAAGGGGCTTTAGAATAAGTCACTCCTAAATCTGTAGGTTTATAGCTCATGGGTCCACCCCACCAGCAGCCTGCATGACCAGTGAACTAAGAATGATTTCATATTTTTAAATGATTGAAAAAAATCAAAAGAAGAATATTTGTCACATGAAAATTACAAAAAATTTCAGTATCCCAAGTGAGCCACAGGCTGGCCCTTATTTTTGTTGTTATTTATCTCTGAATGTGTTTTGAATTTCCCCCACTTATTTACTTAATATCTGTGCCTACAGCTGGCAGTCCTGGATTTGAGTCTTGGCTCTTTCCATCTCCATGATCTTGTGCTAATCAGTTTCCTCATCTGTATAATAGGAATAAAAATGGTACCTGTACCTCTCATGGGATTGTTGTGAGGTTTAACTGAGATAACACATGGAAAGCACTCAGCATAGTGTCTGGCACATAGCTACTGCTCCTCAAACGTCTGCAATAATTATTGTCTGTCCATGGGGACTGTAAGGTGTATTTGGAAGGACATGGAGTCTGGAGTGAGTCAGTTCTGGGGTCCAGTTCTGAGTCAGCCACTTACTCTCTGTGGCATCTTGAGAAATTTAATTAACCCTTTGAACTGCTTTTTCCTCATTTTAAAAATGAATATACTGTAATAATATCCAGTTCACTGGGTTGTGTAAGTAAAGTGCCTATTATGTCCATTTCCTACCCATCAATTATCAACAAGTGAACATTTATGAAGACTATTCCAAGGACAATGCAAAGCACAAGATGTCACAAGAAGTTTGAAAGAAAAATAAACGCATGTTCTCCACCAGGGACAAGGAGAGCATCTAACAAAATCAAGCCAACCATGCACAATGAATGCCGATGATATCTGCAAACTAAAGTGGCTCTCTCATCCATGCCCACTTACGTTTTTCCAGTGTGGATGTGTGGGAATTTTCAATGAGAGCCCTTTTCCTGGTATTTTTACAAGTCAGCACATCTCCAAAGCCCAAATGAAACACTAACTGATTGCAGACCCTATAAAACCTGGAACAGTCGCAAACTGCTCAGTGGCTAGCGCCACAGAAACTAAGATAAAACAAACCTTTCTAAGCAGGGGCAGAGACCTCAGTTTCTCCCGGGAGGTAAAGCGGAAGGGCGAAATGCCGGTCAAGGCGCCTGGACCGGGAGAGAAGCGTTTGCCAAAGGGCCCCTTTCCAGTGTCACCAGCCTCCCCACCCCCGTCATGGAGAATTTTCCTCAAGTGTCGTGACCGACCCGAGGTGTGGTGGCCGGGCCGGCCGGGCCGAGGAGGAGTCGCGGCGGCGCGGAGATCTCCAGTCCTCACACGGTTAAACCCTCTTCTGAGGAGACCGGAGGAGGGAGGGTCCCCGCCCACGAAAACGAGGATCACATCGTGCCGGCGCCCCGCCCCCACCCGGGCCTCCTCGCCCC
>NW_007732331.1:226593-256850 GCF_000696425.1 Galeopterus variegatus | reverse complement strand
TGCCGCCGCGTCACCGCCGAGCCGGCCTGGCGCGGAAGCTGAGGCGAGCCCGGGCCGGGCACGAGGGCGCGCGGGCCATAGCCGCCGCGGTTGTTCGCTGCGCTCCCGCTCCCGCGAGGACGTTCTCCGCCTTCCCCTCCAACCTCCTCAGTCCTCCTCCTCCCGCTCCTCAAAAGCACCCCCGGCCCCCCCTCACGCCCCACCCGCGGGAAAGAGGCCCTGGGAATTCAGGGGAGTGGCTGTGGGGGCGCGTCGCGGGCCTCTTCCTAGACATGGTCTGATCCCCATTGTAAAAGCTGCTCCCCGGAGAGGAGGAGAGAGTGGTGCTCCCGGCTCGGGGCTGCAGGGATCCCAGCGTGCCGAAGCTCTTGCATTATTTTAGGGTGGGGCGGGGAGGGCCCTGGATTTTGGGGAGTGGGGGTGGTCGGGGAGGAGGACCCGGGCGGGGAGAGGACTCTGTGGGGGAGTCGGTGAGAGACTATGGGGAAGGACCAGGAGCTGCTGGAAGCTGCTCGCACTGGAAATGTGGCTCTGGTGGAGAAACTCCTGTCTGGCAGGAAAGGAGGGATCCTGGGCGGTGGATCCGGACCCCTGCCCCTGTCTAATCTGCTAAGGTAAGGACGGGCACCGGCTGGGGGAAGGCACACCTAGTTATGCATTGTGATGGATACGTCGTCCTCCTCACGGTTATTACACCTGCTGGTGGCCAGCGATCCATTCTTAAATTAGGTAGGAAAACAGGCTGTGTGTATGGAGAGGAGGCATGAGTCTCCCGGTCAGATTGATGCCTTAGATTCTTTGAGTAATTTTAATATAGCCTTCCATCAATGCGTCAGTAAGATACTTTTCTGTGCGCCGTGGTGCAGAACTTGTACATGGACTAGTGTTGTTTGAAGAAAACCGGCTTTCCACCTGCTTTTCATCAATGTTTATTATATATTTGCAGCTTCGAACCAGGCCCCTTTTTGGGGGGGTCTATTTAAATAAAATTGACAGAGAAGCTATTGCATGCATGCGATTACCCTGCAAAAGCCACAGCCTTTGGTTGCTGCTATCTTCTCTTGCAGAAGGCATTTGCTGTGCTGTGGGTTATGATCCCACAAAATGAAGAAAGTGAACCTTCTGATGAGATGTCATCAGTCCAGGGTGTGTGTAAAACTTGATGAGGCAGGTTGGGCAGCCCCAGCAGTACTTTCAGTTACCTGAGCATGGCTAAATGAAACTTGGTTATTTTTCCTCAGGATGAAGGATGCTAGGTCACGATTGGGTTAGTGTGTATGGAAAAGAGTAGAGGCCTTTTAACGTGAAAGATGTTGCCGATGAAGCTAATATTGCTTGGCGAATTTTTCTTAGATGACATTTAAAAAAATGTCAAGGTCCTTATTCAGCCGGCAGTACCATAGAAAGAGCAGGATGATATGCATATGTGAGAAACTATTAACTTAAAAGTTGAATTCATGGACAAATGAAACCAAGTGGGAGGGAGGAAGCTTGAAGAGTAAATAGATAAAATTCAAGGAAAGCTGTTTAATTTCTAAAATCATGGCTATTCAATTTATCCTGAATATTTTTGGAGGCATCAGTCATCATTCATATCTTCACCTTTAAATAACTCTTAGGCAACCCAACTATATATGTAAAAAAATTTAAAAGCCCAAGTGATTTTCTTGGTTTTTAAAAACTGTTCTGTGCTACTCTTGACAAGTGCTTAATACAAACTTTTGGGTGATGACATTGTTTTCTTTATACAACTTCTTATAGATTGTAGTGATGAGTCAGTGCAATTAATTACAGCACTGGCTAATGGGGAAATGTTTATATTACAGTGAAATAAATTTTGTTGGAAAATAGCTGATGGAATTTTAAAAAGCCCTGTATGTTATCATATATCCTTGTTGACAGTGATATTTTATTGGAATGACAGTTCACTTCACAACAGTGAATTTTTATGGGACATTTTTTCAGCAGGTCTTAGAAATGATGACTCTTCTGTGTACTCCCTTGTTAAATAATTTCACTTTCAAACACAAGTAGACAGTGTGTGCATGTTTCATATTCAGCTCTAATAATTGCCCTAGTTACATGTAATTTATATAAAAGCAGTCTATCTAGTTACAGTTATAAATTAAAGGTAAAATAAATATATTTGCCATCAGTTATAAAAATGATTATGGCTAGAAACCTATATGCTGAAAGAAGTTTCTCAAAATAATCAATTCCTTTGGGCAAACTCTAAAGAATTCTTTGAGAACAGTGAGAACTTCAGTTAATTTCATTGAGATAAATGGTATCTCAATGGTATCACTATATTTGTGATAGAACTCAAAGGCAAACATCTTTTAAATACTCCTTTCTGGGTTGTGTCATTTTTTTTTTAAAAAAAGAATAGATGTCAAATTTTAGGAATAAAATACCAACTATTTAATGTTAGTAAACACTAAATAAAATATCAAAATTGTGACCCACAATGTACATTTCGAATGAGAGGTTTTCACTTTTGCTGGTTTTGTCAGAGGTAGAAGTAGTAGTTTGACAATAAGAATGCACAAAGGAAATAATAAAACTAAAAAATGTGTTCTTTAGAGTAGTTTGAACCAAGTTGTAAAAATCACAAACAAAACCAGTAACCTTTAAACTTGCATTTTTCTATCTCATACTGAATAAACAACTAACACAGTGTCTTTGAAGAAAATGAGAGTTGGAATTGTATTCTTTGGGTGATACTTTGCCTAAAATGAAATTCTAAAGAAGGCACATTTTACTTGTCACTTTATTTCATAAATGATTATCATCAGAAATTTATTTATAGGATAATGGAAAATGTGCCCCCCAATCAAATATAGTGATACTTTGAAATTTTTCAATATTTTGGAATGAATTGTGGAATAGGTTTGGTACTTTTTTCCCTCTTGTTTTATTACTTCTGTAATAATTGTGTCAGACTGTGTGCTAAATGCTTACATGAATCCTCTCATTCAATTCTTATACCAACCATAAGAGGTCTATCCTCATTTCACAGATGGGCTAAAGAGATAGGAAGATTAAAAACTTGCCCAAGGTCACATAATTGGTAATAGCAGATTTGAAATTCTGTGTTTCAAATTTGCTTTGCCACATCTTAAGTCTTATTCATTCGACTTGTTTTATTCACAAAAGTTTAAAGTACATGGCCAATTTAGATAGTTCAATCTGAACATTATTTTTGTTACGAATAATTAATTTTAAAATCCTTAAATTTTGGTATGGTTTTTTCTAATTAAAAAAAAAATCTCATGACTGCCCTTTGAGGGTTCGCTAGATAAGAA
Source organism: Galeopterus variegatus (assembly GCF_000696425.1). Taxonomy (NCBI): domain Eukaryota; kingdom Metazoa; phylum Chordata; class Mammalia; order Dermoptera; family Cynocephalidae; genus Galeopterus; species Galeopterus variegatus. The sequence goes on along the minus strand of NW_007732331.1, from coordinate 253,545 downwards.
CTTTTTCCGACGGTGCTTTTGATTACTTATTATCTACTAAGTGAGCAGTAGCTATATGATGGTGAATCATATATGCTTGGGTGACACTGCAATTTTCAGCAAAAGTAAGAATGCCCTGGAATAAATATAAAAACCCTTTAAAGCCTTACTGTTCTTTTCTGTAGACTAAAAATAGTAATGGTACCATATGGGGTTAGTAATTATATGGGGTTGTTGTAAGGATCAATGAGGTATAAAGTAATGAATATGAAGCATTTAGCACATAGGTATTCATCACTAGTGTTATTATTTCTCATGCAGCTCGAAAGCATTTAACTCTATTTCTTAAGACCTTACTAAAGATTCGCTTCATGTTGTACTGGAGTAAATTTCCTCAGTAAGTTTTCCTTTAGAATCATAGAATTGTCAAATAGAAAGAGGCCTTTAATCCAACATTCCTAGTGCTGGAATTTCCTCTGCAACATTCCTTACCAGTTAGTATCTAGCCCTGTTAAGCCCTCCAGTGACTAGATTCATTACATTTTTTGATAGCCCTAATTATTTAAAAAAAAATTCTTTTTATTGAGCTGAAATCTGTCTCCCTGTAACTTCCAGCAATTGGTTCTAGGTTGGTTATATGGGTCAACTCAAAGTAGTCTAATTCATCTGCCAGGACAGTTTTTCAGGTTCATTCTTCTGTTTTTCATGGGAAAACTATCCTTTCCATTAACCTTTTTTCATGTGGCAATAGAGCACAGTTATTAGGATCTTAGGTTTTCATACTTTTCACTACTCTTTTTTTCCTTCTTTGAATATTCTCAAATTTTGCAATGACCCTCTTAAAATAGTGGTGACTGGAAGTGAACAAAATGTGCTAGATGTCATTTGATTAGTGTAGAACATACGGGGCTTGATATGTGTTGAATAAAAAACAATGGATTACAAAACTGCATTTGTAGTATCCTATTTTTGTAAGAGATCATAAGTGTGTATGAATGTAATGTGCATTAAGAAGTCTGGAATAATGAAACACCAAAATGTAGATAGTATTCATCTTTGAGTGGTAGAATTGTGGGTAATATTTATTTTCATTTTCCTTATCCGCATTTTCCAGTGTTGTACAGGGAACGTGTATTATGTAATTAAATAAAATAGCAGCTATTAAAACATGATACAGTGAAATTATTACCTCTTTATTATTAATCTAAGACCTACCTACAGTTCAAGATTTTCTAAGCTACGTGATGATATTGGCTTACATTGAGCATATAGTCAATTAAAACTTCAGGTATTTTTTTCAGTGACCTATGAAGCCAATGATTCTCCTATCTGGTACTTGTAGAAGTGTTGGATGATCTTAAATTATTCCTATTACATTTCATCTTATTTGTTTTAGCCTATATTTGTAATCTGTTTGGATCTTTTTGACTCTTGAGTCTGTCTTTCAGCATATTAACTTCTCTCCTCTGAATTATCTGTAGATTTAATAAGCATGTTTCCTATACTGGAATCCAACACACCATATATCCTTAAAGAACCTCTCTTTAGCCTAGTATGAATTTAAAAGTGGCAATCTATGCATGGTATTTCTACCAACATTGAAGCCACTTAACAGAACTATCAGTCAGCTACTTCTTTCCATTATACCTGTGAAAATATCATGAGGTATTTTATCCACTACCTTTCTAAATTCACGCTATGTTCTGTTTATGGCATTCCTTTGATCAACTCCTTTAGTAGTAAGTCTGTACATTCCACCAAAATAAGCTTACTTTATTATAGCTTGTTTCTGGTAGTGAGCCATTCCTAGTACTGATGAAAATTCCTTCTACTCTCTTACATCTAATTCTTCTTGATTTGGATACTTATACTCATTTAAAGCAGCTAAGTGTCTCTTATGATCTCTATTTGGAGCTTCAATAATCTCCTAACATTATTTGTTTATCCTTGCTGGTTTGAAATTATTCTCAATACAGAAGATAGAAGCAAAACAGAAATTGGAAAAAATCAGATTCTTGGCATTGTTAGCTATCAGAAAATTATCTTGTGGTCTAAAACCATCCGCAGTTTTGCTCTGTCAGAGCTCAAGGTTACATTAGTGAACTATTATACATCCCTTCTTTTTTTCAAACTTAGTTGAAAGAGACGTTAGAAAGAGTGTATACTGTACTTACCTTTTGTATTTGTTTTCAGTGGTGCCCCTCACCACCCTTCTTTATCCTTAAAGAAATCTGTGCTCATTAGAACTCATCAGAGTACTCAAATTGAGTTGCCTTCTTCCTTTTCCTCCTCGGATTATATGTGAAATTTCATTTTTTTAAAAATTTATATCTTTCATGAGACAGCTACAAAGCCTTTAAAAATCTCTTCTTTTGGCATAACTGCCTTTTATTCTAAACAAAAATAAGTCTCATTTAAAATGCGTATTAAATTATTTTTTATTGAGTCTAGGATTAAGAATTATCTGTATTTTTTTTTTTTTTTTTTTTTTTTTTTTTTTTCCGTGTCCGGCAACGGATCGCAACCCTCAGTGTTGCCCCCGTACCGGACCGCGGACCGGCGACGGGATCACAAGCCTCGGCGTTGCTCCCGCGCCTCGCTCAGCCAGTGAGCGGGAGCCGGTCTGTACATGGGATCCGAACCCTCGGACGGGAGCGCCGCCGCGCTTCCCAAGCGGCGCACTATCCAGTGCGCCACCGGGCCGGCCCGAATTATCTGTATTTTAATAAAGCACAATAAAAGTTTGTTAATGCTTTAAATTTACTTGATTTTCTTAATGCCTCAAAGGGTTGAGTACTATATAAAGTGTATTTAGTAAATTCTTGTTGAACATGAAGAATCCAGTTCTTGAGATCTTCATGAGAAAAAGTAGATCAATAAGAAGTAGGGGAAAATAAATCTTCTGGTCACCAAAGTCATATAAGCCAGAACTCACTTATGTTTTTCAGATTCAGCATTCAGCTCATGAAGTTTTTGGTGATGGGTAGAAGGAGATAAGAGGCAACTAGAAAGTATTGTAATTTTCACAACTATTTGGACAATTGTGGTTACTGGGAATCAAATATAAGAAACACACTTTCAGGGAAACTGCGTTGGTTAAATGGAATAAATCACAAATAGAGCAGTTAAGCTGCATGAAAATGTTATATCTATAAAAAGAGTCAAGTTGCAAGTGGGTTATCTATTTTAGATAGTAATGATGTTGGAAGCGGTGATTGCACCATTATGTTCAGGGAGTTGTGTCTGCCACAGTGAACAGTGCCAGCTGCATGATGTCGAGTAAGCAGAGAGGAGAGAGAATTTTGGTATTGACCTCTTTCTCCACTAAGCAGCGTTTTCAGCTCTCTTCAAAACTGTGAGGGTGATGTGTAGAAGCGAACTAGGACAACCAGTCAGTGACTACTACTCAACCTGTCCATTCTTACAGTGTAGAATTCCTAGTATGTCTCAGTGATTTCTCACAGTTGACTGAAGGGTGAAGCAAGTCTTCACTGATATTAATTAAGGCAGAAACATACTATATTCAGCAGCATATCTAGTGACTTTAGCAGTTTAACCTCTCAGGTGACAGCAAATAATTTGACAATAAATAGTTCAATTATATACTGAAATAATTTAATTATGCATTTGTGGTAGTTTTCAAGGAGCCTATTATAGAACACTCTTCCTGAGTATTTAACTAGAAATGGAAGCTGACTATAAAGCAAATCAAGGGTTAGAAAAGATTAATTTCTACCTATGGAACCTGAAGATATTTGACATTTAATGCATTTAGCATGTCTTTGGTTTCCATTTTGAACATATTGCAGAATGGTTTCAGTTAATTAAAATATGATGAGTTTTGATTACTCATTCCATGTTGGTATGAAAGAATATTTTATATTTGAACAAGCAGGAATTTATAAAGAAGACTTATCCATGTTCCAGTTCTTTCTCCTGTATGTGGTGACACGGTCATGTAAATCATATAGGCAGGCAGAGGCACAATGCCAGTTGAAAATCCAATGAATTTTCTTGTGTAATACTCATACAGAGCTAGGAACTCTTCTCAGAGTCCAGTTTTCTTCTACGTGTCAGTAGGATAGCAAATGAATTTTACATTTGTGTTAAACTGGTTAAGGCTCGAAATAGATTTTTAAAGGTGGATCAAAAAATATGGTCCAAGGATGAATTTTGTTTTCCTCAGTTTCCTCTACTGCAGTGTCCAAATAGTGTTCTTTGAATCTGTTTCTTACGAATGGTGTTTTCTTATTAAATGGTGTCTTCATGGATCCAGCTGTAAAATGGAACTTGGATTCAGTTGTGCTACAGAGTTATATGGATTCTGTGGTGTTGTGAAAGTAGCTTTGTTTAAAGTGGTTAATTACTTCTGGTTAAGTGAGCTAACTTAGACTTGTTACCATTTTTTGATCAAATTGGATCATATCTTGACTGATGGATATGGTCATAAACTGCCAACCTCATTTCCGTCGTACTGCTTGATATTTCTGTTCCTCAGACTACATTTCCTTTAACTCTCCCCACCCAATTCTCTTTTTCTAGAAAAAAAGAGGCTCTTCTAATTTCTAATTACTGCAAGTTCACCCTGGCTCTAGTTTTTGTGCCTGCTCTCCCTCTCCTAAGGGAAAGCAGATTTTGTGGGAGGAGTAGAGCTAAGTGGGATTGTATAGTGAGAAGTAGATTAAGAAGAACAAATATTGGACCCTCAGAGTTGAGGCATTTACAGAATTTGTTTTCATCATCTCTAGTTTCCTGCCTATCTCAATGTTACTTTCTTCCCTTACCTCGTGGATCCAATGTCCCTGTATCTTTCTTATCTTTACGCCACCCTTAAAAAGTATTTGTGGGAGCTGACAGTTAATTCATAGTAAAGTATGATTGGTAAAGCTTTTAGGAGGGGGAAGCTCTTTCAGTATTTTCATTTAAGGAAGAAACAAAACATTAGGCCAAAATAGTAAAGTCAAGGAACTCTTATGGCAGAACTAATGGAGTGGATTTTGCCAGATTTGTAAGAGCAGATTGGATAAAGGAGGTTACTTATTCTTCTTTATTATAAGGCTGAAGGGTAGAGGAATTTGATTGGAGACATGAGAAATGTGATAGTATAGGTCTGGTGATAGAAAAGCCAGTTCTTTTTGCTACTTATTTAATCCCTAGAACTTTTTATTGGATTCAGTTTAATAGGTTTTTATTTGTTGATTTTTTGCAGCTGGCTGGTGCGAGGGTCCAAACCTTTGACCTTGGTGTTATAATGCCAAGCTCTAACCAGTTGAGCTAACCTGTCAGCCCTTTAATGGATTTATGTATACCTATCTGACATATAAACATATGGTATGTTGTTTGCCTATTTGCAGCAGTTATTCCTTAGATGTATACATTTATTATATACTCACAGGTGACAAAGATATGGAATAGAATTGTGTAACAGCTTTAATATTTAATGTAGTTTTAGATTCAAATTCTTTTAAATGTATTTTCTTTTTATTTAAAATAATTTCATGTGCAAATTGACTTCAGTATCTAGGTTATTCCATAAACTTATGTTTCACTATATATGGGAGGCATCTGAAGTTTTGACTCCTGGATTCCAATTAGTATTCTTCCACATTAATTTTTTTGTTGTTGTTGCCTAAATTACTATTAGCCATTTTAGGTTCTTGTTTGGTACCTCTAGTTTCTAATCTCTATTTGAAATGTCTTAGGTCTCATACAAAAAGCTAAATATAGTAGCTACTATTTTGAATATACTAAAAAACTGCTATGTTTACTTACAAATTATCTCTGTTTTGCATAGATGTTTTATTGCTAGTGTGCAGACATGGGAGTGTGTTTGGAGGGAACAGCAGTTATGCAGGGATGTTCTTTGGTAAACTCCAGCAGTGGGGTAGCTAGAAGAGAGTTACTTCCTATTGGCTTGCTTTGGCTATTAACCAGAGTGGTCAGTCATTCTGAAGGTTGATAGAAACTTTGAAGACATAGTAAGAGAAAGAGATGAATTACAAACAATGGTTAAACTGTTTCTTAAAAGTTCTTCCACTGGTTTGTTTCATGCTATGTATTAGGGTATACTTAGACCAAATTTTATTAATCAATGAATCAAATACTATCCAACTAACCAAGAAGTCAGGATTTTATAGGGAGATGACAGCTAAGAACAGTGATATCAAAGAATGACCACTTTGTATTTTAACAAGTTTATTGAGTTTCTTTCAGATTCTATAATTGAATGAGATCATCTCTACATACCCCAAGTACATGTAGAATAATGGTACATATATGCAAACAAATAATTAAAATACAGGGTGCTTTATGCTGCAATGGAAGTTACCAAACAATGCTACAGGAACACTAAGAGCAAGAAGAAGGTACCCTTAAATGCTACCTGGGAAGAGTACTCTGGGGAAACTTCAGAGAGAAGGTGATACTTGAATTTTGTAGGATGAGTAGGAGTTTGCTAGGCTGATGAGTTGGAGGAAGGGCATTTCAGGAAGAAGGAACAGTATATTCAATAACAGTGTGTGATAATATAGAATATAATTTGGGGTATTATAAGTAGTTTCATATAAAGCATGGACAAGAGGTATAAGTGTGGAGATTGAAGAACTTTTGTGCTACCCTAAGGAATTTGGAATTTATCGTGAAGGTCATGGAGATCCACGGACTTTTTTTCTCAAATTTTTTTTTTCCTTTTTTTTGTCTTTTTTTCTTTTTTACTGACCGGTAACGGGATCGCAACCCTCGGTGTTGCGCCCGTACCGGGGACCGGCAACGGGATCGCAACCCTTGGTGTCGCGTCCGCACCGCGCTCAGCCAGTGAGCAGGAACCGGTCTCCACATGGGATCCGAACCCTCGGCGGGAGCGCCGCTGCGCTCTCAAGCGGCACACTCTCTAGTGCGCCACCGGGCCGGCCCTTTTTTCTCAATTTTTAATGTATTAGTTATTCATTTATGATAATAGCATGTCTGCATTTCAAAAGTTTGAGTAAAAGATAAAAAGTTACCTGTAGGGCCGGCCCGGTGGCGCACTCGGTAGAGTGCAGTGCTTGGGAGCGTGGCGGCGCTCCCGCCGAGGGTTCGGATTCCATATAGAGACCGGTCCGCTCACTGGTTGAGCGTGGTGCAGGCGCGACACTGGGGGTTGCGATTCCGTTACCGGTCACGAAAAAAAGACAAAAAGGAAAAAAAAAAAGTTACCTGTAATCCTGTTGCTAAAAACAACTTTTTTTCTGAGTATGTTTAATGTAGTTATCAGATAAAGCATACAATTTGGATCCTGAATTTTTCACGTAATAGTATATCATAAGGTTTTACAGTGTTATTACAAAGTCTGCATAATCATCATTTTTAATGGCATCATAGTATCCCATAGAATACAGGATTTTCATAAACTTCCTCCATCAGAATCACCTATGGTTGTTTGTTAAACATATGCATTTCTTGGTCCCACTCCAGACCCACAGAATTTCTGAATATAAGGTCTGGGAATATGCATTTTTATAAACTTCCCTAGATAATTCTTATGTGTACTAAGGTTTGAGAACCAGTGATTTTTAACTTTATTATTATTATAAGTGTTATGAAGATTGTCATAAAACCACCTTTTTCATAAAATTACATTTCTAGGTTGCATTTCTAGAAGTGAAATTGCTAGTATTATTAGTGTCCCAGATATTATGCTAAGTTCTTTACATGATTTATGTCCAATCTTTGCAGCAATCCTGCAGTCTTTATTATGAAGGCCATTTATATTTATGGTGTAAAAGATCAGAAAAATTGAATAACTTGCCCAAAGTTACAAAGCTAGTAAGTAAAAAATCCAAGATTCAAACCCATGTATTTCTATTCTGCTTTTTCTTTTTTCCTTGGCAGCTGGCTGGTACAGGGATTGAATCCTGGACCTTATAAGCACCACGCTCTAACTGGCCAACCCTCAAATTCATGTATTTCTTTTCTATTTTTTTTTTTTTTTTTTTTTTTTTTCCGTGTCTGGCAACGGATCGCAACCCTCAGTGTTGCCCCCGTACCGGACCGGGGACCGGCAACGGGCAGGAACCGGTCTGTATGTGGGATCCGAACCCTTGGGCGGGAGCGCCGCCGCGCTTCCCAAGCGGCGCACTATCCAGTGCGCCACCGGGCCGGCCCAAATTCATGTATTTCTGATCCCAGATATCTTTCTATTGTGCTGTCTTGCTTTCTAGTTCCGTAGGAATCAATGTATATCCTGGATTCAAATATGAAAATACCAGTATATATGCAGTATGTAAATAGAAAGTACATTTTCTACAAAATTATATAGTAACAAATTTCAGTTCCTACATAGTTCTCAATTATTTTTGTTTGTGTTTATCATACAGTTTCACATTATAGGAGTATTTTGCTTTAAATTTACTTCCTGATAAATTGTATTAGCTAAAGATGTTTCAAAATATTTCTTTGTTAGTCATTTTCATTTTAAAACAGTGTGGAATTGTTTTACCCAAAATTTCTTGGTGCTTGATGTTGTCTGACTTCTGTTGTCTTCACACGTGGTTAGCTTGTTCATCCCACAGCTCCACGTTGGTGGGACTTATTTCTGCCCCTCTCTTCTCACACACAGAAGGAAAATGCAGTGTTCCCCATAAACCTCACTTGATGAACTTTGTGATCCATCACTTTCAAGCCAATAAACCTGAGCCCATTAGAGGTTTTTAACTATTTTTGTTGTTATTATTACTAAAACATTAATGGCTATGCAAGGATAATTTAAATATTCAACACATTAAATATTTATAATTATAAGTCATAATGATAAATTGTATGAGTATCTTTATTTGAATGGAAAAGTCGGGGATATTTGCATTGTAATAGGTCACTTCCTTGGGTACATTATCTTCACCTAAATCTTTAATGGTGTAACTGCAGGCACCAAGATAGGCCATTGGGGATGATATTATTTGGTCAATCTTCCTCAGAGGTAGGTAGTTGCTTTTTTTCTACCTGCTTTTAGGAGTGGTACTGGTTACCAAAGATTTAGCATTTGTTTCTCAACTTCTGTATATCTCACAAAGCTATTTGGACAGAAAGAGATTGTATTCCACTGAAATTGTATGTGCTACACTATAATCCATGAAGTCAGTGGGTTCCTAAAAAGCTTGTCGTTAATATTTTCTCTGTCTTTCTGAAGCATTATTAATTGACAAATATTTTGATGGTGCGTACTATGTATTCATCATGGTCATGGTGCTTTGGAGGATAGAATATAGACTATTTTCTCTGGGCTTTTACAAAAATTACATACATGAGTTAATAGCTAACTATATTGTAGTATCTTATTTTATAAGGGCACAGAAGTTCACAAATTCAACTTTTTCTTTTGATCAGTCCAGTGTCAACATTTGGCCATCTCCCATTATTCATCAGTCTGTGGTCTAAATGTAACCATGAGTCAGGTTTAAGAAACTTTTAATAGTTGGAGGTAGAACTATATATTCCCTAATATTTTTCTTTTTAAAATTAAATGTTTTTCACATATTACGGAAAAGCTGGTAGTACAGTTCAAAGAACTTTTTTTCCCCCCGACCCATTTGAGTGTAAGTTGCTAACCTGATATCTCCAGAATACTTTAGTTTGTATTTCCTGCAAATAAGGACATTCTCCTACATAGCCACAATACAACCACTAAAATCAGGAAGTTAACTTTGTTACCTTACAACCATCTGTCCCTGAGATGCCATTCAAGTTTTGTCAGTTGTCCCAATAATGTCCTTCATTAAGATTCAGTTCAAAATCACACATTACATTTAGTGTCATACCTCCTTTGTCTTCTTCGGTATGGACCAATTTCTCAGTCTTTCTTTGATTTTTATGATCTTGATACTTTTTAAAGAGTACAAACCAGTTATTTTATAAAATGTTCCTCGATTTGGGTTTACCTGGTGTTTTCTCATGATTGGATTCAGGTTATTATGTATCTTTGGCAGGAACATCACATAGCAGGGATGCTTTGTTCTTTTCATTGCATCCTATCAGGTGACATGTGATTTGATTTGGCCTGTTGCTGATAACGTTCATTTCAATCACTTGCTTAAGATGGTGGCTGTCAAACTTCTATACAATTACTCTTTTTCCCTCTGCAATAACTGTTTTGTGGGGAGATGCATTTAAACTATATAAATATCCCATTCTTCACCAAGCTTTCTTTTATTCATTTATTTATTTATATTAGTATGGACTAATGGTTTGCTGTTTTAATGCATAGATTATAACGCATTACTGTTATTAATTTTCATGTTTAAATTGTTCTAGACTTAGAGCTCTTTTAGTCTGACTTTTTTGCTTTATTCATTGAGCATTTCCTTGCTTTTGGCATACATTACTGTTATTAATTTTCATGTTTAAATTGTTCTAGACTTAGTTAGAGCTCTTTTAGTCTGACTTTTTTGCTTTATTCATTGAGCATTTCCTTGCTTTTGGCATCATAAAATGTTCCAGGACTCATCTTTCCCTGCCTCAGTACTGCAATCAGCCATTTCTCCAAGTGACATGGTTCCTTTTATTGGAAAATGGTAGTTAGAAGCTATTTTGGGGGTACTAGGTTATTTGGGTACTAGATGTGCTCATGGCCTTTGGGGTGTCACCCCTCCCAGATCCTGTCAGCAAGGGAGTGAAAAAATATATATATTCACACTTATGTCTATGCCTATCTATATTTATTGAAAACAAGTTTGCAACGATACCTCTAGTTTCAGTCCAACTCCACAGGCAGGATTCATTACAGTTTCTTACTTCCTTTATTTGTAACTTCCTTTATCTTTCTCCAACCTGGCTTCTGTTATCTTTGTACACATATATGTACCTATTTGATGAATTTCCCTTTGCGTAGCCAATTCTTCTCTCCATTGCTATCCCCTCCCCTCTGTTATTGTTCCCCTTACCCTTCTCAGGCTCTGCCACCCCATACTAGGCGTTTCTTCTGTGTAGATACCTCCTCACCCTTTTTCGGGCTCTGGCTGCCTATGCTGGTCCACATCTACAAGGGGATACTCTTTCATACTGCTTGTGCTCTAACCCCCTGCACTGGGTCACACTTGCACGTGGATGATCTCTCACCCTGTTAGGACTCTGATGCCCCACACCAGGATGTTTCCATCTGCCACCACCACATGGGTGCCTTCTCCCTTCTTGGGATCTAACCTTCTCATATCATGCCAGTGCTCCATGGGAATACCCTCTTACTTATCCAGGCTCTGATACCTCACACTAGGCTGCCCCCAATATGGACATCCTCCTACCCTGGGTGGGGCTCTGTCATTCTGCTGTAGGCCACTGCGGCTTTCTTTCCTGTGGTGTGGATGCCTATCTTTTTTTGCTCTACTTAATTGCTTTAGGAATTGAATTGTTCAGGAATAGAAGGAAAATGAGGAGGATGGGTAGGAAGAATACGGAGTGAAGAAAGAGAGTAACATAATGCTGCCCTTTGTACCTATGATGATAATGATGAATGCCTGTACTTTGTGTTAGAAGAAAATCAGGCTATAGGCAATTAAGAATTTTAGATAACATGGAGATAATGATCAAAGCTTGAGTAGTTTGTGGCACTTCTCCTGGACACTATTTCTTCCTGCATTTTGAAGAAGAGATGATGATAATTTGATAGGTTGGTCAGCACTTTGCATTTTTTTTTTTTCCTTTTTGTCTTTTTTCTTGTCCAGCAACGGATCACAACCCTCAGTGTCACGCCCGTACCGGACCGGGACCGGCAACGGGATCGCAACCCTTGGTGTTGCTCCCGCACCTCGCTCAGCCAGTGAGCGGGAACCGGTCTGTATGTGGGATCCGAACCCTCAGCGGGAGCGCCACTGCGCTCCCAAGCAGCGCACTGTAGCAGTGTGCCACCGGGCCGGCCCTAGCACTTTGCATTTTTTCATGAACTTTTCTATCATGTATATTGTCATGGAATGTAGTAGGTTTCCAGATTGAGAGACAGAAAATCTTTATGTATATTTTTCCTCTGTTTAGCTGAAGGTCTTTCTTTATCATAATTTTCAGAAAAGTGCATTCTCAAGAATTTCAGTAAGATGATGATAATGCAGAAAAAAAGTTATAAAACAGTTACTGATATAGTAACTCACTCACTGAGGAAGCTGAGTTTGCAGAATTTGATAGAGGTAAGGATTTCAGCACGTAGGTTTTTCTTTTTATATGATATTCCCACTATGATTTTTAAAATGTCACAAAAACATTATGTCAGGAAATTGACCAAGTATACTTTATAATATGATAAATCTGCACAGGTCTTATAAAAATGGTTATTGCTCCAAATGAACCAGGATAGTAAGTAATTTATACAAGGGATTTTTCACACTTTAAAATATTTCCAGGAATCTCTAATTCCTGGAAACAAACCTAAGTAGAGAAACTACTAGGAAGTTCCTTAGTAAGCATTTGCTGTGGCTGAAAAATACCATTATTATTTTCAGAAAGTGGGAAAAAATAGTTGGGAGCATGGCAGAAGTAATTTGTTGTAGTTATATTCTGCACTTTAAGAGACCATTCAGCTTTTCATGCCAAATTCAAGGAAAAATAGGCAGTTGGCAATATTATTAGTTGCTACTCTCCTTCTCTAGGTTTGGGAAAACAAGCTGAATGGAAAGATGGTCAGAACTTTAGTTTTACTACCTAAGAAGGGTACTAAGCAGGCCTGGATTTAAAAAGTGAAATACTTAATATGCAAGATAATGTCTGTGGATCTAAAGAAATAATGATTCCTACTGTTTTCTTTTTGTTTTCTCATCAACACCTCTAATAACATATGACATTTTTATAGTATTCCAGAGTATTTGTATCTTGGCTTTCTGTTTTTATGGAGTTCTTGAGCTTTCATAGAAATGGTTCTTAAACTTTGCAGTTTCTGACATTCATCAGCAGAACAAGGAACCATGTAGAATGCCTATCTTATTTTTTCCCTATTGCCCTTCAAAATCGTTGAATCTGGGGATTGACAGGTATTTATTTTGTCAGAAATTCAATCCATATTATTATCATCATTTCTCTGATGAAATGGAGTTGAGGAAAAGGCTACAAATCTATGTCTAATATGACCTTCCTTGGAAGACTTGCCCACCTGTTCTTTAAAGGGAAATGGGAATTCATAAAAGTATAGAAGTCTCTCATAGAATCTCAAGGAAAAATTGAACTGCTAGCCCTTGGAAAAACCAGGAATCAAGGCTGCAAGGATTGGAGAGACAGGATCTTGTGGTATAAATGAGGGGCTACTGGGTCTCTTTCAGCCCTGCTTCATGGCTGGGTTGAAAAAGGGGATAAAATCTCAGAAAAGGGGAGTGTGAAAAAATGTTTGTGATCTCAACTATTTTATAAACTTCTTAAGATAACACACCCAAACCAGAAGTCTTTCTTCACTTTTCCTTTCCCACTTTCTCTCTGTTAAACTTCCCTTACTTCTTTAAAGAACAAAAATGCTGTTTGATACAATTGGGTACCTTATATAAGATGTCAGTGGTGTTAATATTAATGTTATAACTGCCAGGGACTTTCCAGTAGTGTAAAGACATTCACAATGACTGCCTAACCTTCTCTTTTTCCTGCTTATTGGCTGTGAACATTATTCAGACTGTACCGTTATTATTATTTTTTAATATATAATTATTTTAGATCAGTGAGAAGCCCATTAAGAAAACCCTTGTGGGCCGAGCCCGTGGCACACTCGGGAGAGTGCGGCGCTGGGAGTGCAGCAGCACTCCCGCCGCAGATTCAGATCCTATATAGGGATGACCGGTGCACTCACAGCGCTCACTGGCTGAGCGCGGTGCGGCCGGTCTCAAAAAGGACAAAAAAAAAGAAAAAAGAAAACCCTTGTGCACCCGTAGTTGACTATGGGCCCTGCCCAGAATTGATAACATTAATCTAGACTTACAAGTTTATACAGGTTCACACACAGTCCGAGGTTTTCTTATTTCTTTTCTAGTTGTTAACATTTCTAGGTTTCCTGCCTCTTTTCTCTCTGATTTCCTTCCTTAATAGGTTAGCTGTTTTCTCTCAGCAACTCACCTGTGTCAGCTTTCGCTGGTAAACCCTGTGGCCAGAAAACTAGAAAATGCTCTGTGACTAAAGAGGAAACAGAAGGGTTAGGGAACATAAGGAAAAGAAGGTTAAGAAAAAGAGACATGGTGGCATGGTTTGGCCATGGTTTTTTCAAGGTAATTTATGTGGCTAATTCAGTTAAATACATAAGAGAACAGATTGTCTGTCTTGGAAGTGTGTGAGGAAACCTTACCCTGGATAGATGGTCATAGCCTGGAAGGAAAGGGTAAAGCTTATCTGCAGGGATTCAAGGATTTCTACCTTTGGCTTTTAGAGCTTGTTGCATGGATGAACTTGTGCTTGTAATCTATGTCCTTGAAAAGCTATTTCTAGACATACATAAGTGTGAATCTTAAAAGAATTCTCAATATTCCACATTTACACACCACACATTTTGCTCATATTTCAAGTCGCCTGTTCTTTTTGCAAATAAAGTGCTCATTTTGGCTGTTTTCCAGATATGACAGTTGGTGGACATGCTTCAGTAGAGAAAAGGAAAATTTCCCCGCTTATCTACTCTCTCCCGTCTGCCCAAGATAGTGTGTTTGTAAATTGTGACCTGATTTTGAAATAATTTATTAAATAGAAGGATGCATGATGTTATTTAAAATTTTGGTGTGACATTGACTTTCAGTCCTTTATAATAAGCTCTTGACTAGATTCTCTGGGTGAGGTATATTGCTCTTGGGATTTTAGAAATTTAACTCCTTCAGTGACTTTGGACTCTGTTCATTGTCAAGTATGGCTAATGTTTACTCAGGAAATTAAACACACTTGTTTATTCAGAAGATGAAGCATGCTGTATGTTTCTTTGCCACACAAACATTATTTTGGAAATATGTTAATTTTGTGGGTAAGGAGATTGTATTTATATTATTAGCTAGCAAACTGGTTAAGAAAAATAATGGACATATAAATTTAAAATACCTATTTGGTACGAGTTTTTGTTTTCATTAAATATGTTGACATCTTTCCATTTTTTATGTTAAAATTTAATACATGTGCAATAGACAGTAATTTAAGGTTTTTTTTTTTTTCCTTTTTGTCTTTTTTCATGTCCGGCAACGGATCGCAACCCTCAGTGTCGCGCCCGTACCGGACCGGGACCGGCAACGGGATCGCAACCCTCAGTGTCGCGCCCGTACCGGACCGGGACCGGCAACGGGATCGCAACCCTCAGTGTCGCGCCCGTACCGGACCGGGACCGGCAACGGGATCGCAACCCTCAGTGTCGCGCCCGTACCGGACCGGGACCGGCAACGGGATCGCAACCCTCAGTGTCGCGCCCGTACCGGACCGGGACCGGCAACGGGATCGCAACCCTCAGTGTCGCGCCCGTACCGGACCGGGACCGGCAACGGGATCGCAACCCTCAGTGCCGCACCCGCACCCCACTCAGCCAGTGAGCGGGAACCGGTCTGTATGTGGGATCCGAACCCTCGGCGGGAGCGCCGCCGTGCTCTCAAGCGGCGCACTGTAGCAGTGCACCACTGGGCCGGCCCCAGTTTAAGGTTTTTAATTTGTAATCTTTTCATTTGAAGTTGAAAGAAAAGTCGAAATGAATTACATTTCTTTTAAAAAAGCATGTTCCTTGGTTTTAAAAAATTGTTACTCTCAAAAATCTATCCTAAACCTATATCTGTATTTCATTCCTCTCTCCTGTACTCTAGACATGTTATTTTCAATGTCCTAGTGAACATCTTTTCCCTCAATGGAGGTATGAAATGCCTCTATTGAATGCAGAAACATTCAGTATCTTTACCACAGTTCTTCTCTGCTGCTTGTATGACTCCTTTGTTAGAGAACTACAGTGCAAGCCCTAGAGCTATGCTTGAAACTTTCCTTTACCACTTACAACAGTATCTCCACTTCCAATACCAGCTCTTCCAACCCATTCCCTGCCATTATAGGAATAGTTCTAAAACATGTTACTCTTTGATTTAGAAGTATATCCGTGGCTTTCCTTCCTCTCTTCCTTCCTCCCTTCTTTCCTTCTTCCCTTCCCTCCCTCCCTCCCTTCTCCCTTCCCTCCCTCCCTCCCTTCTCCCTTCCCTCCCTTTCTTCCTCCCTTCCCTGTCGTCCTCCCTTCCTTCCCTCTCTCCCTCCTTCCCTCCCTACCTCCTTCCTTCCTTGATTATACATAGTCATGGGATACAAAGCCGATCATCACTACCTGTGCTCAAGATGTGATGATCAGATCAATACTATTAGCATGCCCATTACCACAAATTGCAGTTATTCTCTGTGTCCTCCACCCAACCTCTCCCCAACCCCTGCAGCCCTTGCAGTATGTTCTCTCCCTCTGTAAGTCCAACGTACCACATATATCAGTGGCTTTTCGTTGGTTACATAATAAAGTCCAAACTCTTTGGCATATCATTAGAGGCCTTTTGTGATTTGGCTCTTCCTACCTGCTTCATTTTTTGCCAGTCCTCTGCAATACCATCCTTCAACCATAACTGATTTCTGTACTTGATGTTGTCGGCAGGCATGATGGGCTTTTCTGCTGTTGCTCCTTCTGGAATACCATCTTTTGCTTGTGTGCTCAGTGAAGCTCTGTTCATACTCCCAAATTCAACTCTAGCATAATCATCTCTCCTGGGAAGCTTTGCCTCATCTCTGCCTTCAGTAGTTCCTTGACACCTTGTTTATACCTTTATTTTTAGCACTTAGAACATTGCATTGTAATTATTTGTTTACATATTTGCCTTCCCACTACATCCTGAGCTCCTTCAGGCCTGAAGCCTTGGCTTAGTTATCTTTTTTTTTTTTTTTTAAAGATGACCGGTAAGGGGATCTTAACCCTTGACTTGGTGTTGTCAGCACCACGCTCAACCAGTGAGCTAACCGGCCATCCCTATATGGGATCCAAACCCGTGGCCTTGGTGTTATCAGCACCACACTCTCCCGAGTGAGCCACGGGCCGGCCCAGGCTTAGTTATCTTTTAAAGTGCTTTACAAATGTTATTATTTTATGCCTAGAACATATAAGGCATTCAGAAAATGGTAAATAAATAAATAAGTGAATAAATGTGGAACAGGGAACATGCTAATGGCACATGATTTGGACTATATCTTTGAGAGTAATTGTTGACTTAGAACATGGCTTTGGTTAGCAACCTCAGTGCCAAGAACAATTAAATATAATTTGTTAGAGTGCTTATTATGTGTTAGGTACTGTGCTCATTCGGTGCTAGGTACTGTGCTCATTGCCATACATGTGTTAGTTTATAGGACAGTGAGACCCAGAGGAGTTTAATAACTCAACCAAGTAAGCAGCTTTACTAAGAAAATGACAGAGTTGGATTTGGAATACAGGATTGCCTGGCTCAAACGCCAATGCTCTTTCCTCAGAGCTGGAAAATTATCAGAGGTGAAGGAGGTAAAACCACTTTAAAACAAAGGCAAGCAGTGTTTTCAAGGTAGAGGCAAATTTGGAACCATAACTTCTACTTTTTATTATGGATTCCAGAGATGTCTGGGAGATGTTTTGGGAGAGACAGTGGTGATTTCATGTTCTTAATAACTTTAATAAATGAAAGAATGAATGAAAGAGTAGATAAAGTGGAGGGAGCTAAAGAACATTAAGCAAAAATAAAGGAAAGAGTTATAAGATAATTTTGCTCCATAAGTTTACATCAGATTAGGGTGAAAGGGAAAGCTAGTATTCACTGAGCCCTTAGTAAATGCTAGTTTCTATAGGTACATCATTTCCTTATCAATTCTCACAACAAACCTGTTATGGGTTGAATTGTGTCCCCTCAAAAGTTTAATGTGTTGGAGACTTGGTGCCCACTGTTACAGTGTTGAGAGGGTGGGAAGTCCTACTATGGTAACTGAAAGGTGAGACCTTGAAGAGGTGATCAGATTGTAGGACCATGCCATAGTGAATAGATTAATAATGGTGGTCAGGAGCATGGTTTAGAGAGCTTTAAAAGCAGAGCACACTACGAGTCTCTCTCTGCTTCACCATTTTCTGCCATGTGAGACCCCCGCATTGCTGTAAAGCCATCACTGAAGAAGACCCTCACCAGAGGTGTTCCCTGGACTTTGGACTTCCCAGCCTCTGAAACTGTAAGCAATAAGTTTCATTTTCTTACAAATTACCTAGTTTTCTGTAGTTTGTTACAAGCAACAGAAATGGATGGATACAAAACCTGTAAGGTGAATATTATTTTCCCCAGTGGCATTTGGTTAAAGTCCCATATACACTTCAGCCTTAAAAGAGCTTAAACATCTCACTCAAGCTCATGTAGACAGGACCTGATGGAGCTTGGGTTCAAACCCAGCTCCCTATGACTCCATCTTATGAAGAATGGCATAATCTTAGTTGTAGCATCCAATATCTCATGCAGCTGCAATATGAATAAATTGTCATGATGAATTAACAAGGTGTTATACAGAGGTAAAAATCAGTCCAACCAGGTGGATAGTTTGTGCTGGCTAATTTGTAATTGTTATTTTTATATTTTTAAAGTGGGAATGAATATAGTATAGTTATGCTCTTTTTTTTTTTTTTTTTGTTTTTTGTCTTTTTCTGTGTCCGGCAATGGATCGCAACCCTCAGTGTTGCCCCCTTACCGGACTGGGGACCGGCAACGGGATCGCAACCCTCGGTGTTGCTCCCGCGCCTCGCTCAGCCAGTGAGCGGGAACCGGTCTGTATGTGGGATCCGAACCCTCGGGCGGGAGCACCGCCGCGCTTCCCAAGCGGCGCACTTATCCAGTGCGCCACCGGGCCGGCCCGTTATGCTCTTTTTTCTTAGGAACCCTGCCTGCTTCTCTAAAATTGACAGAATGTATCAATCAAGGGTAATATTAAAACTGCTTAACAACCTATAAAGCACAAGCACTGACCAATCAGATGGTTGCAGGCTATAAATATCTGGAAAGGCTAAATGATGCATTTTAACCCAGTATCAGTCCTGGTTGTGCACAGACTGGTGGGCTACATCTGTCTAGAGGCTTCATTATCTGCAAACCTGAGAAACAAAGACTTTCCAGCAAGGATTGTGTTGTAGAATTATTCTGCCACCCAGATTAATTTGTTATATATGCTAAACTAATTAGCATTTATAGTGATAATGGCATTTAAGGAAGATGAAAGGAAAGGAGATGTAGTAGAATAATGAAGTTCTCATTTACATGATGTACCACCTTGCCTGAGACCCAAAAAACTTCACTTGTTTGGTATTTGATTTCTCATTTATCCATCTGCTTGTTCATTTGCTCATTCATTCACGCAGTGTACTTTTATTTTGAGACTGTTATTTCTGTCAGTTCTGAGGAAGGATTTTCTTTTTTAAAAATCTTTTTTAGTTGTAGAATAAGAATAACTTGATTATAATCAGTCTAACTACAAATTATTTATTTGACATATCTGACTTATATACTAAGATGTAAGGTATTTAAGGGTAGGTACCATGTTTGTTTTCTTTAACCCATCCCCTCTTCCAATTCCTGGCATAGTACGTTAGTAAATATTTTGGTGACTGAATGAAAGAACTCTAAGATCCAGAATTCAGTCAGTCTAAATATATGTTCTTTGCAACTCAAGCCTACAGGTTATTGGTTCATGTATTCCTCAAGTGATCATATAATGAGATCTTAAAACCTGTGAACTGTTGTTCTAGAGATAGACAATAGCCCCTTAGGTGACTGCAGAAAGAAGAGATGTAATGCTGGGACTACAAAGTTAGACAGGAGAAGGCCTTTTAAAGGCTGCTGTGATGTGCTGTGTCAAACCATATTGTCACCCTGGGGTGTAGGGAGCAGTAGGTGATTAAGATTAGTCAGGTTGGGTTGGAGACCAGACTGTGTAAAGATTCAAGTCCAGAAAACAAGAGATTAAAGTTCCCCCATTTTCCATGGTGAGTAACAAGCCTGGGGAATTTTGGAACTGCAGAAAGGCAACAGTGTCTTAGGTGTCAGATGTCAGGAGGGAGCTAAGGATCTGAGGATGAATATATCGTAGCATTGCTGGGAAAAAGGCGGAGTCTTAGTGGTCAAGGCAGACAAAGGGCCTGAGAATGCAGGAGGTCAGAGAGCAAAAGAGAGAGTAAGCTTGAGCTGAAGGTAAGTTTTACTTGATTGTTGAGCTGGTTGTAGGTCTTAGAATATGAATGAAGTAGGATTTTGAGTAGTGAAGTAGGATTTCTCAAACTTAGCACTAGTGACATTTGGTCCAGATAATTCTTTGCTGGGGGTGGGGGAGGGCTGTCATTTGCAGGATTGCAGCAAACCTGGCCTATACCCATTACATGCCAGAAGACATCTCTAGACAAATCCTGCTTCTCCCTCATTTTAGGCTTTTTCTCTTCCTTTTCACCATCAGATTATTTGAAAAAAAGAAGAGCCAATACATACTGCTTTACTACCTACGTTTTTACTTTTTGCATTTGTATGCTACTGAAACAATTTTCTTAAACTTTACCATTATCTTCCTAATCACCAAATGGTATGTCCTCCACATCCTCATCTTCTTTGTTTCTCAGCAGCATTTGATATTATTGACTGTCTTTTCTTTCTTAAAACCTTTTCCTCCCTTGACTTTTGTGACATAATATGAACCTGCTTACTTTTCTATTTTTATCATTGCTCCTTTTGCAGTTTATCTGAACTACTCACCATTCTCCAAATATTGACCCTGATTTCTTGCTTCTGTTCCTTATGCTGTTCCTTTGGAAATGTTCTCCTTCTTTACCGTCTCAGCTTCTCAAAATCGTATATATCTTTTCTAGTTCTACCTGAAATAATTGCCTACTGAAGAAACTGTTGCTGGTTTCTCTCCACCAGCCTCCAACTCCTGTTCAACTAGCCATCCAAAGGTTATTTGTCCCTCCCTTGGGAGAAATTGAGTTTTGGAATCAGTCAGTCTTGAATTTGAATCTATATCCTTCCATATACTTGCCTTATAGCCTTGAACAACATTTTTTAATCTGTCTGAGCCATCATTTTTAAATACTTTATATGGTTCTTGAGAGGATTAAAAGTGGTTTAATATTCTTTTCTTCCCTTCACCTTGCTTTTAACAGTTAATGTCACTCAACCTCATGTTATAGTCATTTGTGTACTTCTCTTATCCCCTAACCCTTAGCAACTTGTCTCAGAATGTGTCTTCTCCATCTTAAGTATCCTGAAGCAGTGCTCAGCAGGTATTGATCTGATTGAATTGAATTAAGAAGGACTTACATATGGTGTTGATCCTTAGCTAGAGTTATGATTTTATGATAAAATTAGAGATATTTTGTATTCTGCAATTTGCCTGTTCCCTGATCTTTGTTATATGGTCTATTTTTATTAGTTCACTTCTGTTTTCTCCCAAATTGCAAAGGAGGTGCAATGTTGGGGAGGAGAATACAGTGGCTTGATTTTTCCTTTGATAGGAACTAAGCCATATGTTTGTACTGAGTCAGTTACTCCAGACTCTGAATTCTCAATCAGATGGTCAGCAGTGTTTAATTGAATTCCCAATATGTGCAAGGCTACGCTAGGTGCTGTCACTCCAGGGAGGTTTAACCATCTGGGAGGACTTTTTCAAAGAACCCAGAATATGAGAATATGTTTATTTGCATCTAAATTAAAAATGATACTAATTTTGGCATAGTAAATAGCCAGCATAATTTCTTTTGCCTCTGCCTTCTTTCCTTTTTCATTCTTTGTTCCAGGCTCCAAGAAAAGACCTTCTTTGTTGCTGTGGCTAGAATGGCATATTTTTTCTTTGATTTCTCTCCTTCCTAATTATTGGTAATTTGTGTAATATATAAGACTCTGACATTTAATATCTTCTTCATGGTCTTTTTTAGCTTTTGGATCTTTTTCTTACTTTAAATGTGTACATGTGGTAAGCAGAATTCCTAAGATGGTCCCCTAAGATTTCCTGCCATAATCCCCAGGACTATGAATATGATAGATATTGCCTCCATAATTATGTTATATAGTGAAAGGGATTTTGAGATATAATTAAAGTTATTAATCAGTTGACCATAAGATAAGGAGAGAATCTGGGTGGTCCTAATACAAGTATATTCACATGAACCCTTTAAAAGCAGAGTTTTCTCCAGCTGCTAATAAAAGAGGAAGACAGAGAGATTAAAAACATGAGAAGGATCCAATGCAACACTGCCAGCTTTGAGGATGGAGAAGGAACACGTGCAAGGGTCAGAGAGCAGCATCTAGGAGTTAAGAGCAACTTCCAGCCAATAGCCAGTAAGGATGTGAGGACCTCAGTCCTGCAGGGAACTAAATTCTGCCAACAATCTGAATAAGCCTGGAAGTTTTATTCTCCAGAGCTTCCAGATAAGAGTCTAGCCTGGTTAACACCTTGATTTTGGTTTTGTGAGTCCCTAAGCAGAGAAGCCAGCTAAGGCATCTGGACTTCTGACCTACAGAACTGTGAGATAATGAGTCTGTGGTAATATGTTATATGGTAACAGAAAACCAATACAGCACCGGTCTTCCCTATTAAGAAATGAATTCCATTTCTTGCTCCACTAGGTCTTGCTCTATTTCTTTCTTTTTGTCATTGTTAAACTTCTGAACTAAATGATTTAAACTCACTGTCATAATTTCCTTGCAAGTTATTCTTTTCTGAACTCCTGTGCCTCTGTTTCTCTGGTGTCCAAAAATGGTTTCCTGATGAACTAGCAACCTCCTCTTTAGCAAACCTAAGGACTTTGTCTCTATTCTCATTTTTTTGGTGTTTTGTATTGCACTTGATTTTTCTCTTCTGAATTTTTTTTTGAAATACCGTATGATTCTCTCTCTCTTCCCCCTTTTCTTTTCTTATATATCATCTGTTTTCTTCACAGAAGTTCATGGGAACTTCTATTTTTTAATAGAGTGGGGAAAGATCCAGAAAGGACTGTAAGAGAAGAGACATCTGCAGGATGAAAGGTTTAAAACCATGGAGCAAAAGCCAGAAGACTATAGGAAGGGCACTGTGTAATGTCTGCATTGGGCAGGCCCCATTTTGTGCCACATTTTTACAACCATTTTACTTGTGCCAACAGTAACAGTGGCATTTAATTTATAATTAGGGTGCTTTTGTTTGCAATTGTCAAAAAGCTCTACTTCAGTGGCCTTAAGCAAAGAAAGGTATTTACTTTTATTGAGAAGTCCAAAGAAAATGAGTTTCAGATGTGGTTTGATTAGAGCTTTTTTAAAAAAATCTATATTCTTTCAACTCTGTTCTTCTCTATGTTGTCTTTATCACAAGTTGGCTTCTTTCAGGGAGCAAAATGGATACAGCAGTTGCAGACCTCACTTGAGCACATTTTGTTATTCAGAATTGTCTCTTTTTCCATTAAATCAAAGTCCCAGGTTTCATTTTGAAACCTGTATTCTGTGCCCATTCCTGAATCAAATACAGGTATACCTCAAAGATATCACAGGTTTGGTTTCAGACCACTGCATAAAGTGAGTCATACAAATTTTTTGGTTTCTCAGTGCATATAAAAGTTATGTTTATTCTATATGGTACTTATTAAGTGTACAACAGCATTCTGTCTAAAAAAAATACATACCTTAATTTAAAAAATGCTTTATTGCTAAAAAATGCTAGTGATCATTTGAGCCTTCAGTGAGTCATAATCATTTTGCTGGTGGAGGGTCTTGCCTTGATGTTGATGGCTGCTGACTGATCAGAGTGTTAATTGCCAAAGGTTGGGGTGGCTGTGACAATTTCTTAAAATAAGAGAGTAATGAAGTTTGTTGCATCTATGGTTCATTTCATGAAAAATTTCTCTGTAGAATGCTATGCTGTTTGATAGCATTTTACCCACAGTAGAACTTCTTTCAAAATCAGAGTCAATTCTCTCAAACCCTGTTGCTGCTTTATCAACTAAGTTGTTGTAATAGTCTAAATCCTTTGATATCAATTCAGTAATGTCCACAGCATCCTCATCAGGAGTAGGTTCCTTCTCAAGAAACCGTTTTCTTTGCTCATCCATAAGAAACAATTCCTTATTCATTAAAGTTTTATCAGGAGATTGCAGCAACTAAGTTACATTTTCAGGTTCTACTTCCAATTCTAGTTCTCTTGTTGTTTCTACAACATTCGCAGTTACTTCCTTCACTGAAGTCTTGAACCCCTCAAAGTCATCCATGAGGGCTGGAATAAACTTGTTCCAAACTCCTGTTGTGTTGATATTTTGACCGCCTCCCATGAATCATGAATGCTCTTAATGGTATCTAGAATGGTGAATCCTTTCTAGAAGGTTTTTGATTTACTTTGCCCAGGAATCACTATCTATGGCAGCTATAGCCTTATGAAATGTATTTCTTTCTTTCTTTTTTTTTTTGGCAGCTGGCCAGTATGGGGATCCAAACCCTTGACCTTGGTGTTACCACACCGTGCTCTAACCAACTGAGCTAACTGGCCAACCCCAAAATGTATTTTTTAAATTATAAGACTTGAAAGTCAAAATTACTCCTTGATCCGTGGGCTACAGAATGTTGTGTTAGCAGGCATGAAAACAACATTCTCCGTGTATATCTCTATCAGAGCTCTTGGGTGACCAGGTAGATTGTCAATGAGCAGTAATATTTTTTTTTCCTGAGCAGTGGGTCTCAACAGAGGGCTTAAAATAAATATTCAGTAAACCATGCTGTAAACAGATGTGCTGCCATTCAGGCTTTGTTATTCCATTTATAGAGCACAGGCAAAGTAGATTTAGTATAATTCTTAAGTGCCTCGGAATTTTCCAAATGGTAAATGAGCATTGGATTCAACTTAAAGTCACCAGCAGCCAGACATTGACTTCTCCCTTCAGCTATGAAAGTCCTAGATAGCATCTTCTTCCAATAGGAGGCTGTTTCATCTACACTGAAAATCTGTTTTTTAGTGTTGCCTCCTTCATCAGTTATCTTAGCCAGACCTCTGGATAACTTGTTGCAGCTTCTACACCAGCACTTGCTGCTTCACCTTGCACTTTTGTGTTATGGAGATGTCTTTCCTTAAACCTCATGAGCCAACTTCCACTAGCTTCAAACTTTTCTGCAGCTTTCTCACCTTTCTCAGCCTTCATAAGATTGAAGAGAGTTGGGGCCTCTCAGTTAGGCTTTGGCTTAAGGGAATGTCGTGGCTTGTTTGATCTTCTATCCAGACAACTAAAATTTTCTTTGTATCAGTAATAAGGCTGATTTGCTTTCTTATCTTTGTGTATTATCTGGAGTAGCACTTTTAATTTCCTTCAAGAACTTTCCTTTGTATTCACAACTTGGCTAACTGTCTTGGCTTTTGACATGTCTTCCTCACTAAGCTTAATCATTTCTAGCTTTGATTTAAAGTGAGAGATGTGCGAATGGTGGGTCAGTGGAACAGTCAGAACACACACAACAGTTATCAATTAAGTTCACTGTCTTATATGGATATGTTTATGGCACCCTAAAATTACAGTAGTAACATCAAAGTTCACTGATCATAGATGTATTAGTTTGTTTTCTGTTGCTTATAACAGAATACCTGAAACTGGGTAATTTATAAGAAAATGAAATTTATTTTTTACAGTTTTGAAGGCTGGGAAGTTCAAGGTCAAGGGGGTTGCATCTGGTAAGAGCCTTCTTCTTAGTGGGGAATCTGTGCAGAGTCCCATGGCAACACAGGGTATCACATGGTGAGGGCTGGGTGAGAGTGCTTGTTAAAGTGCTCACTTGCTGTCCTTATAAAGCCACCAGTCCACACCTGTGATAACCCATTAAACCATTAACACATTACTTCAGAAAAGGATTAATCTATTCATGAGAGCCTAGTCCTCACAATCCCATCACCTCTTAAAGGCCCCACCTTTTGACACTGCCACATTGGGAATCAAGCTCCTACATGAGCTTTAGAGGGGACAGACATTGAGACCATAGCAACAGATCACCCTAACAGATATGACAATGATGAATAAGTTTGAAATATTGAGGGAATTACCAAAATGTGATATAGAGACACAATGTGAACATGTACTGTTGAAAAGGCATAGACTTGCTCAACACAGGGTTGCCACAACCTTCAATTTGTAAAAAATGCAATATCTGTGAAATGCAGTAAAGCAAAGTGCAATAAAATGAGGTATGTCTGTACTCTGATAAGGCAGATAAGATCATGCCGATATTGAAGGCCATCCAAGGTCAACCCCTTTTGCTAATAGTGGGATTAATTCTATCCAAACTGCATGGCTGCTACACAATAAGGGAGAGCTGAATAAAGGTATTGTACCATGTCCACTATATTCTTTCATTTCCTCTGAAAGCTTAGTAGACTTACTAAGCTCCATGAGCTCAGGACCATATCTAGCTTTTGTTCTCCAGTGTATCTTCTCTAGTCTTGAGTTTATGGTGTGCCGGAGACCAGCTCCAGTCGAGTTGGGGGTCCTTGAAAGAGGGATGAGGAGACGGCGAAAATAAAAAACACAGGCAGAGACCTCGGTTCCTCTGAAGCACGTTCTCAGCCTGCAGGCTGTCAGTGCTGTCGCAGCCAGAGCAGCTGAAGCAGCCCTCAGACTCTTTTGTCGTAAAAATAAACAATATGTTGTGCCCCCCCGGGGGGGGTTAATGGGGGCATTTTAACTACATAAACCTTTAAAATTATTAAGCCAATAGTTAAATGGAAACTTTTCTTAAAATTACATCAATTCTCATTAATAATCCACAAGGTTAAATAAAACTCAGTCGTCAGCCAATTCTTTCTGGTGATTATATCTGTTGTGGTTGATTAGTCCGTGACTCGCTGTTCTTGAAGTTTTTCACCATTGTGTTTCTTTTCTTCTTGTCTTCATATTAACCTTAAACTTATTACTACCAGTAAGCATAAATTATATGTCTGACTCAAAAATGAGACGGCAGCGATTGCAGTTTCAAAGTGTTAAACAAACCTTATATATATTTTTAACTTTGATTTAATGATTCT
>NW_007732331.1:200268-225621 GCF_000696425.1 Galeopterus variegatus | reverse complement strand
GTTTGCCAATTAAGTCATATTTCGGACGTCCCCTAGGAGGGTACCAAATTTTTCCTTTTCCTATTTTATGATCTATATAACCATTTTCCCAGATGGTGGGAAGAGGATGGGGATTTCTATTGTTTATTAATTTCTTTGGTAAAAACAATTGCTTATGGCTATTCATAAGGTGTTTTTAAAACATCCATTGGTGTAATAAATTGACTCAAAAGGGACAATTTGGAATTGTTCAATCTTCCCGGATCTTTTGTGGGATAATCTAATTTTATGACAACAACTATTTGTGTGTCATTTTTGCATCTTTTGGAAACTCAGGAAACTGCCACGCTGACTAAAACATCAAAAGAGAAAGTGAATGCAGCACCACTGTGCCAAGGCAGAGATCTTTACAATGAAAGCAAGTGCTGGTAGCTGTGGCCCTGCCAGCAGCTCTCCCTCCGGGACCTTGCCAACTCGGAAAGGGCAGCCCAAGCTATTCTTTTCAAGACCCCACCATGGCATGGACCACGCCAATGGTGGGCACTCAATAAGTATTTATTGAATGAATACATCAAATATTTTATGCATCTTTAATTTGTGTCTTTACTGGATCTTCTTCCTCCCTCTGCTCTTTCCTGCTCAAAAAAAAAATGTTGCTTTTATTTTTTTGCCCACTTTTCCTCTAACTAAAGACATATTCATCTAATCTTTCCCTAGCCTAAAAAATCATTCTCCTCCTGCTATTCCTTTCAAACTATTATCCTATCACTTTCTTTTCCTTCACTGTTAGACTTCAGGACATTAGCTTCCTCTAGCTATCTCCACAGCCTCACCACTCACTGACACCCTAACTTGTAAATGGAATTTTCCCTTATCACTCTGCAGCTCTTAAATGTCACATTTTTTTTGGTTCCTAAACCTTTTTCTCAGTCCTAATTTCCCATCATTTCTTCGCTGCAACTAATGCCATCGATTGTTCATGCTTCTGGAAACACTTCTCTTTGCCTTAATGATCCCTCTGCCTCTCTGATTGCCCCTTTCTGTCTTGGGTTGGTTTAGTTTGGTTTTCTGACAATTTTCTCTCCCTTCTCTCCTTCGCCTTCCTTCATCTCTTTAAATGTGGACAGTCTCGAAAGTTCTACCTATGCCACCCTTTCTTATCTTTTCTGCTCTCTACTTCAACTCTCATATTTACGCTAGATGTTTCCCACATCTCTAAGCCCTAACCTCTGTTCTGTTCTCCAGTCTTGAATTTTCAACTACTTGATGAACATTTTCAGTCAGATATTCTCCACAAAGCCAATACAGTTGTCCCCCCCCATCTGTGGGGGATATGTTCTAAGACTCCCAGTAGATGCCTGAAACTACAGATAATACCAAGTACCAAACCCTATATATACAATGTTTTTTCCTATAATACATACCTACAATAAAGTTTAATTTGTAAGAGATTAACAATAACTAACAGTAAAATAGAACAATTATAACAGTATGCCAGTGTCACTAGTCTTGCGCTTTGGGGCCATTATTAAGTAAAATAAGGGTTACTTGAACACAACCAATGCGATACCATGACAGTCGATCAGATAATCCAGACAGCTGCTAAGTGACTAACTGGTGGGTTAACAGATACAGTGTGGATATGCTGGACATAGGGATGATTCACATCCCAGACAAGTTGGAGCAGGACGGTGTGAGATTTCATGCTACTCAGAACTGCATGCAACTTAAAACTTATGAATTGTTTATTTTTGGAATTTTCCATTTAATATTTTTGGATTGTGGTTGACGATGGGTAACTGAAACAATGGAAATTGAAACCATGTTACAAGGGGGGACTACTGTATGTCAAAAACTGTCCATATCCTCTTCCCTACCCACCTTCTGCTCTATTCTTCTATTCTCTGAATGGCACAGACATCCTCTTAGTCACCTATACTCAAAACTTAAGAGGACTTGACTTCTCCCTTTCTTCATTCATTTAATATTTTTGGATTGTGGTTGACGATGGGTAACTGAAACAATGGAAATTGAAACCATGTTACAAGGGGGGACTACTGTATGTCAAAAACTGTCCATATCCTCTTCCCTACCCACCTTCTGCTCTATTCTTCTATTCTCTGAATGGCACAGACATCCTCTTAGTCACCTATACTCAAAACTTAAGAGGACTTGACTTCTCCCTTTCTTCATTCACCTTATCTTCAGTCAGTTTTCCCTACTGAGACAACACAGAGAGACTGTCAGCTCTTTTAAGGAAGGGCTATGGCTTATTTTCCCTGTCTCTAGCTCCTACCTGTGTCGGTAATACGAGGGTACTTCAAAGAGTTTGTGGAAAAATAAAATTGAAAGATAATACTAATCTTTCCATGAATTTTTGAAGCACCCTTAAACATAGTAGGTGCTCAAAAGATATTTGTTGAATGTATGTCTGATTGCCCTGAAGATTTTATCTGTGTAATATTCCTGTGGTTATTTTTTCACTTTTGTTTCCCACTGCTTTTATTCTAGTTCAGGTCCTTGTTATCTTTGATTTGGACTCCTGTAATGATCTCCCAATGCCTTCCTTGTCTCTTTTTTGTAATCTACCGTATATATTGCTTGTAGGTACATTTTCTAAAGCACAGACCTAGTTAAGTCACTACACTTCATAAGGATCTTCAGTTATTCTTATTACCAACCAAATAAAGAATTCCTCCGTTTGATTTTCAAGATCTTCTGTGATTTTTCCCTAAGTGATCTTTTGATCTTCATGTCCCTTTCTTTACTTACTAGGCAAGTTGAACTATTTTTCCTATATTTTCCTGCCTCTGTTTATTTCTTCCTTTAACAAATATTTGTTGAATGTCTGCTATATGCCAGATACTCTGTTAGGTACTAGAGATACCATTGAACAAGTGATTGTCTCAGCCCTCTCAGTACTTGAAGCCTAGTCAGGAGAAAGATGTTAAATAAACAGTGACACATATAATTATTTTATTGCTGTTATGAAGGTATGTAATGTTCCCTTTTTTGAAATGAAGGGAATATCATAGTCTACATTTTCAAATTTTCCCTTTCTTTTAAAACCCAACTCGAACGCTCCTTCCTCAACGACTATGCTGCCTTTCCTTATCTCAGCTGGAAGTCATCTTTCTCTCTGTAAGCTCTGATACCACTTTATCTGTATCTTCTCGTGACTCATCTCACTTTTTGCTTTGTGTTATTATGTGTGAATATTCTTTCTTTTGCAAGGTATTTAAATTGTTAGTGTGGAATTTGAACCACTTTCAAGTCATTCTTGTACATCTCGGTATCTTATAGCAGGTTGGATGCATTAAATAAGTTGTAGTGGATCAATGTTTTCAAGTATTTATTCTGTCGCTTTTTTTCTTTTTTGGCTTTGTACTGTGGACTATAGGGTCATGGGTTTGATTCACCAGGTATAAATTATAACTAGAATTAGTAGATGAGAGACTAGTATGTGAATCTTGCCCCTAACTGAGGCAAGAATAGAGATCTGTAGGTTATCTTTAATTTACTCTGCTTAGTTTTTTTTTGGGGGGGGTAATAAATGTTTTTGTTTTCAGCTTCTATACGCTGTTTTTTAACATTGTTACATTTAATGCCTCATTGCAACTGGAAGATAAACTGGTTTACATTTCACTTATTCTCACACCCTATTTAGGACACTGTTGTGTCAGCTATAGGACTGACCCAGATGTTCACAAACAGGACACTTAGAGATACCTTGAGGCACTGTGGGAATGTACATCAGCTATGCTTCTCATACTCATCTCTGGGCATGTACTCAAGCTTTGCTTAGAGAAAATGTATATTCTTTCCAATTGTTTTGCTCTTATTTCCTACAGTTTTTGGAAATGTGCTTATGCATTTAACAGTGTTACAGAAATGATTTTCCCAGACAATCACTTATTTTATCTATCTAAATTGTCAGTGAAAGTACATCTTAACTTTTAATGATTTCAAAAAGCCTTTTTTAAATTGGGTATGATTAAAGGAAATTAAAATAACTCTCTCCTGAATGTGCTATCAAAGTTAATTTTAATAGCTGCCCATTTGAAAATAGGTTATGGATTTTACTTTCCCTATACATTGAAAAGTTAAATGAAATAGCATAGTGAGTCTGCTTTTACAAAGGAGAAAACTACATTATTCTACATTATTCTATGTTTTGTCACACATTTTGTGTTTTGCAGCAAATAACTAATTTTACTCTTTAAAAAGTGAGCATTAAATAAGTACAGTGACAGCTAAGTACTTTTTCTGCTTCTCACTGTTGAATATACAAAATAAATCTTGTTAATTGTTTGTTTTTAGTTACATTTATGATCCTGATAAAATTGTGCTAATACATCACTTCCATTCCTTGTGTGAAAATATTTGTTACGATGAACCTGTGGTGACAGAAATTCTGAACGAATGATGGCAAGAACCTTCGGATGGTATGTAGACTTACTTGGGTTTGTTCATAATGAATGCATGTCCCAAAATAGGGGCTGTTTTTTTTTTTTTTTTAAAGAAAAGACGGTTTTTAAAGATGAAAGAAAATAGCTGTATTTTACTAGGAGGTATATATTTTTACTTTCTTTGAGTAAGTGGGAATGCCAGTTTTCTTCTGCACTTTAAGCTTGCTTTCTCTATGGGCCTCTGTAGTGCCCCTTGACCCTTTGAATTTTCCATTCATATCTAACAGGCCTTGTGGCTCATTCTGGGCATTTAGTCAGGAAGTGGAAGATCCTTGCTCTCTGAGAATGTACAAGGTGAAAATAAGCAGCTGATATTTAGTTTACCATCTGTTACTCATGCAGCTAGACTGGCCATTCTGGCAATATTGACAGCCAAGTGGGGCTTGAGTCCTATAAGAAATTGTGACTGTGTGACTGATTCTGGTTTACTCTATCATGTACGTTGGAGATTTCATATCGCCAGTGGTGATCTGATGTTTAGAATACCTGAGTTTACCTCTTACTTTAGCAACTTGACTAATTTAGTTATCTATTGCTATGAAACAATGTTATCATAAACTTAGTGGCTTGAAACAACATGTATTTAGTGTCTCACAGTTTCTCTGAGCCAGGAGTCTGGGCACGGGTTATCTGAGTCCTCTGCTCAACTTCTCTCAAAGCTTCAGTCAGGGTATTTGCCAGAACTTAGTTCTCAATTGAGGCTCAACTGGGGAAGGAGATATTTCCAAGCTCACTCAGGTTGTTGGAAGAATTTGGTTCCTTGTGGTTGTAGGACTGAGGGTCTTAGTTTCTTGCTGGCTGTCAGCCTGGGGCCAGCTTCAGCATCCAGAAACCTCCTGTGGTTCCTGGCCACATGGCACTCTCCAACATGACCATTTGCTTCCTCAAAGCCAGCAAAGGACAAAGTCTCAAACAAGATGGGTGCGACAAGCTTGTGTAACATAATTATGTATGTGTAATCATGTACACCCTGTCACTTTTGCCACGTTCTTTTGGTGAGGAACAAGTCACAGGTCCTTCTCACATTCAAGGGAAGGGGGTCACACAAGTGTGTGAACACTAGGAGTTGGGGATCATAGGAATCACCTTAAGAGTCTGCCTGCCACAGGAAGGGAAAGGAAAATTGGATTATTTCTGCCCTCAAGATTTTCTTTCCACTTATTATAGGTAACTTGAGGGGAGGATTCATGTTTGAGTCATCCTGTACTTCTATTCTCCCCCATTTCCCACCTTCTGGACAGTGTCTCAGACTTGGTAGGAACTCAATTGTTATTTGTAGGCTTAAATATTGTGCTAGAAAATTACTACTATCAAAGAAAGCTGAAACTCTTGTACTTGGCCTGACCAAGTTTCAACCATTTGCAAGTTGAAAGTCATTGTTTATGAAGCAAAACTATTAAAATTTTAATTATTGCTAACAATGTCTTATTTTACCATCTCTACCACTAAATAGTAATTTTTATTAAACACTCCTTTTATCAGAAGAAGCTTACTAGTGCTCTATTTAATGTTGGAGAATGCAGGTCACCTTGTTAAATCGATATAGCAATGTGGTAGTTGTCTAAAGATCTGGAACCTTATGCTACATTGTCATGAGAGACTAACAGCTATATAAGGTAGCCTTATTTTCAAGGTGTTCTACTTCTTTGACTATCAGCATAGTATTTGCCTCCCAAATTAGCAGACAAAATTAGGAAGAGCTTTTAATTTCTGTCTATAAGAAAAATATAAACAGCCAGATCAAAGGAGAAGTGGGTATTTCTGAGTCTTTGTATTCCTGAATATTCATATTCAGCATTGCAGAAATATTATGTGTATAATTATCATCCATATGGCTATAGAATTGACATTTTGCCTAAACCAAAGCTATGCTGTTTATAATTCATTCTTGGATAGTTAAGATGGATGCTAGATAACCATAGAATACTTAAAAATGCTTTTCTAGCATGATCCAACACAAGGCCAGAAAAATAAAGGCCAACAGTGGAGGGGAAAAAAAGATGCATCTAATATGTTAGGTCTTTGTGGAGTGAGGGAGGGCCTTAATAAGTTCAATATTAATTTAACAGTAACAGAGAGGGCAGCCAAGAATATAGCAGTCAGTGAATTAGTCCATTTTCTGTTGCTTAGAACAGAATACCTGAAAGTGGGTAATTTATAAAGAAATGAAACTTAGTTCTTACAGTTTTGGAGGCTGGGAAGTCCACAGTCCAGAGGGTGCTTCTGGTGAGGGCCTTCTTCTTGATGGGATCTCTCTACAGGGTCCTCTGGTGATGCAGGCAATCACATGGTGAGAATGGCAAGAGCTCTCGTGTACTCTTATAAAGCCATCAGTCCACACCGTGATAACTCATTACTCCATGAATGGATTAATCCATTCATGAGAGCATAGGCCTCACCATCCAATTAATCATCATCCATAATCCATTTCACACCCTCTTAACACTGTTACAATGGGGATCAATTTTCCAATACATGAACTTTTGGGGTACACATTCCAGTCATAGCACAGAGGTAGGAATAGTTCATATTTAATAAAACAGTATGAAAGAGGGGCAGATATTCCCAGTTAGTAAGGTAGGCCTTATAATAAATTAGTACAACCAATAGCTAAAGAATATACAGTTACTAAATGTGGGAAGATCCTCAGTTGCAACTATAATTATGCATATGCATTTTACAAGTAGCATCACCTTTGGGGACAGAATTATAGAAGGGAAAACTGTTTATTTGAATTTTGGCATAGCTTTGGAGACTTTTTTTTCTCATTTTCTATTACTGTCTATGCTAGGCAGAATTCTAAGATGACTCCCCAAATCCTTACCCTTTGATGCACGTATCCCTTGTAATTCCCTTCCTTTGAGTGCATCCTGTATAATCCTCTGTCCTTGAGTGAGGGCGGAACTTGTAAATATGATGAGTCATCACACCTGTGATTAGGTTACTCATCTGTTGACTTTAAGTTATTCAAAAGAGACATTATTTGGGTGGGCCTGATCTGATCAATTGAGCTTTTAAAAGGGACTGGATCTTTCTCAAAGTTAGGTTCAAAGCATCAAAGGGCCTGTCGAGGGAACTGCTTGGCAAGGAATTGCAGGTGGCATCCAGGAGCTGAGGGTGACTCCCGGCTGACAGCAGGACAGTGGGGGGTATCAGTCTTACAACTGCAAGGAAATGAGTTCTGCCGACAACTAGTGATGTTAGAAAAAGGCCCCATGTTTTACAGGAAACCATAATCCTGGTGGACACTTTGATTTCAGCCTAGTGAGACCCTGAGCAGGGGAGAAGCAGAAGACCCTGAGCAAAATCCTCATCCCCTGGACTGTGGACTTCCCAGTGAGAAGGCCCTCACCAGAAGCACCCCCTAGACTGTGGACTTCCCTAGGGAGACCCTTAGCTAACCTAGACTCCTGACACAGAAACTTTAGGATGATAAATTTGTGTTGTTTATGTCACTAACTGTATAGTAATTTGTTAAGCAGCAAAAGAAAGAGAGTAAGTCACTTTATATGTGTCCTAAGCTTTTAAACTAACCCTTTCCTAAACATCCAATATTTCTTAAATATTCAAATATTCCAACAGTGGGAAAGAGTATATAATGAAAAGTAAGTGCTCTTCACCCAGTTCACCAGTCCCCTAGTCCTCTGGCCCAGGGCCAACCATTCTTTGCAGTTTTTTAGGTGTCCTTCTGTAGATATTCTGTATATAGGCAAGCATACAAGGGTACTTCAAAAAGTTTATGGAAAGATAGAATTAATTAAAAGATAATACAAATATTTCCATGAACTTTTTGAAGTACCCTAGTGTATGTATATGAAGCACCCTCCTCCCAACATTATATACAAAATGAACGTAGTTTTTATCCTTTCTTCATTCTGAGATGTATGAAGAATCCATGTCTTTTTCCTTCTTGTATTAATCTGAGGTACCAGAGTATTTAAGACCTACTGAATTTAATCTTTTCTACCAAATCTTTCACTGATGTTACTTGTATTAACTCTAATCTCATTTTGGCAGACATTGATTAAAATGCTTTCCTTGGGCCGGCCCGGTGGCGCACTGCTACAGTGCGCTGCTTGGGAGTGCGGTGGCGCTCCCGCTGAGGGTTCAGATCCCACATACAGACCGGTTCCCGCTCACTGGCTGAGCGAGGTGCGGGCGCAGCACCGAGGTTTGCGATCCCGTTGCCGGTCCCGGTCCAGTACGGGCACGACACTGAGGGTTGCGATCCGTTGCCGGACACGAAAAAAAAAAATGCTTTCCTTAATATGGACTCAAAACCTTTCTGAACATTTCGCTGTTTAGGGTGGATGCTATAATCTTGGAATGCCACGGGCTTATAACTTCAAGACATGTTTACTGAAGTAGAACTACATGGACATATATTTCTGAATTGCATATTAATATCAGCAAGTTTGCTCTTTCTGTCTTTTCTGGTAATCCCCCTGCCACACTTAGCAGAGTGGTTATTTTGTGAAGGGTTTTAATGGGATAAGTATTGGGCACATTGCGATAGGATAAGGGGTTTTTGACTTAAGAATTTGTGAAAATCAGTTCTTTGAGCTGAACTGGAAATATTATATTCATTACCTCTTCCCATAATGCTGTTGGACAAATAATACTCAAAATATTTCCTGAAATTCCATAAAATTAAAACAATGGAAAAATCTAACCTGTTTGTCTAACCCAGCATGACTCTGGGGCTTGAAATTTTTATTAAAGCTTCTACTAACTTGTTTAAGTCTCACCGCCTAGTTGTTTTAGTTGCCTTATTAAGAGTATGTTGATACATACAAGCTTGCTTTTCCTCTCTTACTCATTCTAGGATTATCTGGCTTCCTTTCCTAATTGGTGAAATTACAATGAATGAAAAAGAAGTTACCTGGAGCTGTGATCCTGAGAGAGTACAAACTCCTTGTGACTAAGTTTTTATCAATGTTTTTGAAGTATATATGTGTATTAGCTTCTTATTTTCTGTTTATTCACAGATGTGCCACTTATTACATCATTCAGGAAAATATATAAAGGCAATGAAATTAGAGAAATCAGCCA
Source organism: Galeopterus variegatus (assembly GCF_000696425.1). Lineage (NCBI taxonomy): Eukaryota > Metazoa > Chordata > Mammalia > Dermoptera > Cynocephalidae > Galeopterus > Galeopterus variegatus. Next base: position 216,121 of record NW_007732331.1, on the reverse strand, counting down.
CTGAAATAATTTGTCAGCAACTTGATAAATACTGTAGTAGATGGTTGAAGACTTTGAATTCAATTGAATTTGAGTACCAAAGATGTGTGTTTATCTCCCAATTTTAATTATCCAAACCAGGGGCTGGCCAGTTAGCTCAGTTGGTTAGAGAGTTCTGTTGATAACACAAAACTCAAGGGTTCAGATCCCCATACTAACCAGCCACCTTCTGCCCCAAAATACCATCATCCTAATAATTATAATAGTAATTATGACTAATAATTATCCAAACCACCATCTTTCCTATTTCTTGGAATAAAATTGATCTTGTTGAAGAAGAAATTCAGGACTAAGTTTATTTTTCATAATATGTGTATGAATAACTACCTCATCATTGAATGCTTTCTCTATAACAGGGATTCTATCGTGTATAAGGAGATAATAAATTTCAGCCTTCAGCCAACTGAGTAAGGAAACACTGAATTTAAAACTTAAAAGTGCCAAGAAGATATTGATTGATGACCTCGTTTTGCAAATATGTATGGTTTTTCTTAATGATTCAGTGATTATAGTATTTTAAATTGTTGTATTATGTTATTTTTATATAGTATTTTTAATGTGACCTTATAGTGTTCATCAGGGAACGTGGAGCTCATTATGATTTTTAATTTTGCTTACTAATTTAGTAAGTTCCTTGTAAATATAAACAGAAAGACATTCTTAGGTAACCTGTGCATTTTAAGTAGCCTCAGTGTTAAAGATGTTTTTAGGGCAAATATTGAACATGTTTAATTTTTTGAACTGTATCAATTTATGGAAAACAGATTATGTAAAACATTTGAAGTTAGTTTAATTATTTTTAGTTCAATTATATAAATTTCAGTAATGGTTTATGCACAGTGGGATTTACTGTGTCTTTTCTGGTTGCAACTGACTGAAACCTAATTCAAACCAGTTTAGGCCAAAAGGGAATTTATTGACTATTGTAACTGGGACAGGGAGGAACAGGGTGTTGCTAAGATTTAGGAATTAATGGGACAGGGAATTGGATATTAGTGGGATTCTTTTTTTTTTTTCAGCTTTCACCTTTATTTCAATGTGTCTGCTTCATTCTCCTATGCCTGATTCCTGTACCTGGCTATTGGCAGAGACTTCAATCAACTCTCTCTCAGTTTCTAAATTAAAAGAAAAAAAAAATCCTATTTCCATGTATGGCTTCTGATTGGCCCAGTTTGGTTCAGGTGTTCTTTTCTCTCTGCAGCCTAACAATTGTGGCCTGGAGAGTAAGCAGGATTTTTAAGAAGATGCCAGCTCATATTCTAAACATGTAATTACAGAGATGGGGTAGGAATGTGTTTCCAAAAGGAGGTGGTAGGGGGGAATGGGGGCAATGAAAAGAGGAGACAATAAACACAATACTTTTACCTTTTGAAATGGGAGAAGAAAGGGAAAGGTCTGGAGCATGCGTAGCTGCTTAGGAGGGATGCTTTAGCAGGAGTCAATAGTAGGTCATCTGGAGTGTGTATTAGTCAGGGTTCTCCAGAGGAACAGAATCAATATGGGGTGTGTGTGTGTGTAATTTTTTATAAGGAATTGGCTCATGTGATTATAGAGGCTGACAAGTTCCGAGATCTGCAAGCTGGAGACCCAGGAGAGTCAATGGTATAGTTCAAGTCTGAAGACTAGCAGCCTTGAGACCCAGGAAGAGCCAGTGTTTCAGTTAAGACTGAAGGAAGGAAAAAACTGATATTTCAATTCAAAGGCAGGCAGGAGGAATTCTCTTATTCAAGTGAAGATCACCCTTTTTGTTATATTTAGACCTGCAACTAATTGGATGAGGCCCACTCACATTAGTGAGGGCAACCTGCTTTACTCAGTCTACTGTTTTAAATGTTAATCTCATCCAAAAACACCCTCACAGAATAATATCTGACCAAAATATCTGTGCACTTTATGGCCCAATCAAGTTGGCATGTAAAATTAACCATCACAAGGTGCTACCTGCTAGAATATGGGACGGGGTGTGTTCTTCACAGTTCTAATATGGAGCAAATTAAAGTTATAAACAAGTTAAAATTAAAATTTAACTGATAAGCATTAGATAAATAAACTGGCAATCCTAGTTTTTCTGAATGATTTTCATTCTTATTATACCAAAATGCACATAACCCTTTATTATTCTGTGAAATGGGAAGATATTTGTAATGTGAAATCAGGTAGATAAACAACCAATCTTATGATAAATGAAATTGAAGCCTGCTAGCCTAAAAGAACTGCTGAAAAGTTACCCATGTAGATATGAGGTTATAAATCTTTAAGGGTATACCTGTTGAGTTAAGGAAGTAGATGAAGATCTATTCAAGTGTTAGTTGAAACTGAGGAATGTTTCAGTACCTGAAAAATTAAGCTTTGCTTGAAGCCAGCTCTGCCATCAGAAGAAAAGTGTGCAAATTGGATGAGAATTCATTGTGTTAACTTTTTGTTAGGTTTTCAGGACAATTCTTTTTTGTCTTTGCAAAAGTATCTTTTTAAAAATTTTAACATTTACTTGTACATAGTTGTGGGGTACAGTGTGTCAGAAACAAATATTTTATGATTTATTATACTTAATAAGTTAAACCAGTTTGTTTGAAATCATTTACTTTTTGCTCAGTGGGCTGATCAGTCTTGTTCCTCCAGGACACTCTTTTGACAAAACATAACATTGAGCAGAAGGCAAAGGAGAAATGTTTATAGGGTCCAGCTCCAGTATCACAAAGCAAGACAAAGAAGGGTAGATTTGGAGCTGAGAGACAGTAAATTTATAACTAGCACACCCAGAACCAATATTTACTTCAGTTTCTTGGCTTGGGATTCCTAGAACACGTAGGTATATAAATTTAAAGCCCCAAAGCTTTGAGGGTAGGTTATAGTTAAGAACTCCCAGGGAGACTTTTTCATTTTTCCCAGAGCCCAGGCTGAGTTAGGCAAGTTTCCTTTCCTCTTCTAGTATGCCAGTGATAGCCAAGCTTATAACCCTTTGAGGACACCAGCTCTATACAGAGATTTGGATCTCATCTGGCCAAAAGCTGTTAAAACCCAGTCACACTGGTTATCCCCCAAGGTAACTACATGTTACCTCCCAAGCTTATTGCTCTTGTTTGCAATTGAATCTTTGTTTTTGGCTCCTAGGGATTTCTATTTTATTCTTGTAACTTCTAGCTTCAGTTTTCTACCTACACAGGGCCTATTTATTGTCTTTGTCTTATTTCAAAGACAGTGTGCTAATGTAAGCCAACCTTTAGCTACCTTCTCACTTTTTGTCATGACCTTCAATGGCATTTATTCTAGGTGCTGGGGATACAACTATGAACAAAGCAGACAAATCCCATGTTCTCATGGAGTCCATCTTTTTAAAGGGGAAAGAAAATTAATAAATGTATACTATATCAGGTGGTGATAAATGCTATGAATAAAAGTGAGCAGGGATGAAGAAATAGAGTAATGTAAGTGCTGTTTCGTATAGGGTGGTCAGGTTGGGCCTTGCTGATTGAGTATTTGATATAGTAATGTCAAAGACTTTTAATCTGTTGGGCTACTGTAATGAAATAGCATAGACTAGGTGGTTTATAAATAACAGAAATTTATTTCTCAAAGTTCTGGAGGCTGGTGAGGGTGCTTTCTTTGATTCATAAATGCATTCTCACATGGTGGGAGAAGCAAGTCAGCGTTCTGCAGCCACTTTTATAAGGGCATTAATATTATTCATGAGGACTTCATCCTAATAATGTGATTACCTGCCAAAAGGCCCCACCTCTTAATACCATCATCTTGGGGGTTAGGATTTTAACATATGAGTTTGAGGGAAACAAACACTCAGACCACAGCAGTGTTAATATTACATTTATGTAACAAGTAGCTCATCTTGGTGTCTTAAGCAATTCTAATTTATAAGCTAACTAAGAAATTGGATATTGTCATAATGCCTCAAATATTAATATAAGTTTTAAAAAGATAATGGGAAAATGTCCTGAGGAAAATTCCTCGAGTAATGTCAGTCTTTAGTATTTCCTATTATAAATGTTCCCAGTGTTGAATAACAAATGAATCTATAAGATAATACATGAAGCAGTGCTTTTGCCGAGCATTATAAACTCATCATCTTTTTTCCAAAGTCTTTTGCTCCTCCTGTAATCACTGTCTCTGTGAAAGTCCTGCCGCCATCCTTCTTGTTGCTTATGCAGTTTGTTTGCTTTTCCGTCATTCAGCATACAGTTAAGTACCTGCTTGTGTCAGGTACTGTGTCAGGTAAGCACTGAAAATCAGGGCTGGCACCAGGATGAGGTAAGTGTGAGGTACTTGCCTTGGGTGTAAAATTTTAGAGGGTGCCAAAAAACTCAGTAAGGAAGATAAGTAATATTTTAATGTAATACAGTCATGCGCTGCTTAATGACGGGGATGATGTTCTGAGAAATGTGTTGTCGGGCAATTTTGTCATTGTGCAAACCGCACAGAATATACTTATGCAAACCTAGATGGTATAGACTACTGCAAACCTTAGGCTCCATTATTATCTTATGGGATCACTGTAGTAAACACGGTCTTTCGTTGACCAAAATGTTGTTATGTGGTGCGTGATTATATTTAAAATAATTAAAATGTGTGAAAAATATTTACGATGAACAAAATGCCAAACTTTTAAATAAAGACAGATTTCAGTCACGCACTAGTGCGAACCTGAAAGTGAGTCCCTCACTCTCTTTACCTTACTTCTGGCCCTTCTGAGAATATAAGAGGAATAAGCCATAATGAGTTTACCAGTAAGAGGAGAAAGATATGTGAATAATTAGGTACAAAAAAGTCCACTAAGGGAGAAACAAAATAAGGGTTCAAAGGAGAAGATATTAGTAGGGAAATACAGGGATTAGGGAAGAACTCAAGGAGCCGTCCTAGACATCTCTTCCTTACTTTTATCAAGTTTTGGCCTCTTGAATATGTTATTTTCTTTTCTCTATCCCCCATCATAGTACTGTATCCTTAACACTTTTCTCTCCTGGATTACTCTTAACTGGCCTGACATAAAGGCTTTGTTAAAACACAGTTCTGATCATGATCCTTTCCTATTTAAAATCCTTTAATAATTACCAGTTACCATCATTATAAAAGCCTGGCATCCAAAGCATGTAATCATCTCACCTCTGCCTTTATTTTGGCACTCTCCCATGGATTTAGATTTGTCAAATTCTGTATGATTCTCCAAATGCCTTTGCATATGCCATTTCTTCTTCCTGTAATGTTCTTGCTCCTGTTCTTCTCCAAGCTAACTTCTATTTATACATCAGCACTCAGAACAGACATTGCCTTCCCAGGGGCCTAATGCTTAACAGGCAGTTAATGTTTGTAAAAGTGATGTAAGACCCTCAAGGAATGCTGAAGCTATACTGGGCAAGTTACCATTCCTCAAATATTCTGCGCACTTTCATGCTTCTTTACCTTTGTTCAGATTTCTTGTCTGTAATGCACTTTGCTTATACTTCTGTTATGGTACATCCTATCATAGTTATGTATTGCCTATTTACTTATTTACCCTTAAGGATGGACGCCTTGTCTTCTTTATGTGTCCAGTATCTTGGAAGTACCAGTCAAATAACTGACACTTAATAAATGCTTGTGAAATATGGTTTGGTTTGGGCCTTAAATATTATGTCCATTGGTATTCATGACATCAATCTGTTGACTTTCTTATTCTCAGTACAAAGCTTTTTTCCTTAAATGATTTTTCCTGCTCTCATTAGGAGTCTTTAGCACCTTAAAATTGTATTTATTGGGTCTTGCAAAGAAACAGCTTATTTTATACGTATCCTTTGGCTCTTAAAGCTAGTAGCATTTTAATGCCTGTTGGAAGAATTAAAGAAGTCCTTAGTGAGGGCAGTCATTAATTAAATGAAAAGACAATTAGGTGAGACTAGATGTACTAATTACTGTGATTAATTTGTTGTTCATTTATAATAAATACCATTTATTTAGACCTTGCTATATTTCAAATACTATTCTAAATGTTTTATATATTAATATATTATCATAACAACCTAATAAAGTAGGTTCTATTACTATCCACATTTTATAGAGGAAGAAAGTGAGGCAGGGAAAGGTTAAGGGACTAAGTGGCAGAGCTGGGATTTGAACCCTGGTAATTTGACTCTAGGACCTTTGTTGTTATCCACTACACTTTAGCTATACATTAGGTAAAAGGTACTTGCAGAAAATGCTTTCATGTAATACTCATCTAAGATTATTAAAAACTATCAAAGAGAGAAAAAGGTTCTATTTTTAATATTATTTTTCCTTGAAAAATAAAGACAGGAGATTGTTAGTGTGTTGTTTACTAATGGCCGAGCTATGATGGAGATGAAATGGCGACCTGTTTTTTTTTTTTTTTTTTTTTTTCCCTTTTTTACCTTTTTCCCCAATGGTTTTTGGGTTTTTTTTTTAAAACAGTTTTTTTTTTTTTTTTTCCCTTTTTTACCTTTTTCCCCAATGGTTTTTGGGTTTTTTTTTTAAAACAGTTTTTTTTTTTTTTTTTCCCTTTTTTACCTTTTTCCCCAATGGTTTTTGGGTTTTTTTTTTAAAACAGTTTTTTTTTTTTTTTTTCCCTTTTTTACCTTTTTCCCCAATGGTTTTTGGGTTTTTTTTTTAAAACAGTTTTTTTTTTTTTTTTTCCATTTATACCATCTTCTCCAATGGTACTTGGGTTTTATCTTTAAAACAGTTTTTTTTTTTTTTGTTACACCGTTAACTTTCATTTTTCTACTACCTGATTGAATTGCTTTGCATTGTGGTGAGTGGGTTTTTATGGGGACTATGAGTAGGGTGAGTGAGAATTTGGTTACTTTTGGAGAGTCTCATTTTCTGTAAAGATTGGGAAACTGTATTTATGCACCATTTGAAAAAGATGCCTAGAGTCTGTGGAGTTTCTAGTCAGTTTTTCCATTGAAGCCTCTTATAGAAAGAAATACTTAGCAAGCTAGTCTCAGCCAAAGTAGTATAAAGAATAGAATCAGTATGATGGTTGATTTTGTGTCCACTTGACTGTGCTAAGGGATGGCCAGATAACTGGTAAAACACTATTTCTGGGTATGTCTGTGAAGGTATTTCTAGAAGAGATTATCATTTGACTCAGACTAAGTACAGAAGATGGCCCTCCCCAGTGTGGGTGGGCATCATCCAATCCATCAAAGGCCTGAGTAGAACAAAAAGGCAGAGGAACAGTGAGGTTGCTCTCTCTTCTTGAGCTGGGACATCCATCTTCTGCCCTTGGACGTTTGAGCTCCTGATTCTCGGGTCTTCAGAATCTGGGACTTAAACTAGTGGCCACTCCAGTTCTCAGGCCTTTGGATTTGGACTGGATTAAACCACTGGCTTTTCTGGGTCTCTAGCTTGAAGACCATGTATTATGGGTCTTTTTGGTCTCCATAATTTCATGAGCCAATTCCCATACTAAATCTCCTCATTTATATATATATATATATATATTTTTTTTTTGTTTGTTTGTTTGTTTGTTTTCCTGTTCCCTGCCCCTGGAGAACCCTGACTAATATAGGCAGTTTTTCCACACTCTTAATTATGTGAATAAATGCCTCAAGTTAAATTATTTTCTCTAGTAGACACTTAACCTTCACTTAGTGATTTAGTGCATATTAAAATAACATTTCTTTTAAAGTGGGTTAGAAAGTGCCACAGAGTCACTGATAAATTCAGATGCAAAGTCTTGCGCATGTGAATATTATCCTTTGGTGGACATTTTCCTCTGGGAGTTGTCTTAATCTATTTATTCATCCCTACAACTTTTTTTTTTCCTTTTTTGTCTTTTTTCGTGACCGGCAATGGATCGCAACCCTCAGTGTGGCGCCCGTACCGGACCGGGACCAGCAACGGGATCGCAACCCTCGGTGTTGCGTCCGCACCTCGCTCAGCCAGTGAGCGGGAACCGGTCTGTATGTGGGATCCGAACCCTTGGCGGGAGTGCTGCTGCGCTCCCAAGTGGTGCACTGTAGCAGTGCGCCACCGGGCTGGCCCATCCCTACAACTTTTGTACATCATTTAAAATCTATTTTCTTTGTGGAAAATTATCCTTGTATTACATTTAGGATAGTGAGGCCCTCATACTGTATAAGGATGTGAGTGAAAATTGTAGCTACCGTAGTGTTAGGTCTTTGCTAAAGAATGGAAGAGTGGGAGGGAAGAGCATGTGGGACTAAGAATAAGGGTTCTTTACTCCAGGACTGTCCAGGACTGGAAATATAATGAGAACCATGTATGTAAATTTAAAATTTGTAGTAGCCACAGTAAGGAAAGTGAAAAAGAAAGAAGTGAAGTTAAATTTAACAATGTATTTTCTTTAACCTTATATATTTGAAATATCATTTCAATATATAATCAATATAAAAATGTATTAATATTTTATACCTTTTTTATACACTAAGTCTTTGAAGTCCAGTGTGTATTTTAACCTGCAGCACATCTCAATTTGGGATAGCTATATTTCAAGTGCTCAATAGCCACATGTGGCTAGAGGCTACCATATTAGACAGTGCAGTTTAGTGTAATATCACAGCAATAGGTATCCTTGTTGACCTCTCTAGGGTGACTGAAATAGTTTTTGCTGATGTCCTGGAGACATTGCTGAGTACTAGTTAAGCTTTCTTTCTTGTGGCTGGGTATACCTGCTTTCTAATCTATTATTTTTACCTCTTGTAAATCATGCTTCAATCTGTTTATGTAGGCTTCCAGTTTATTTCCAACTAAACTTACAAGACCCTTGGGAGTTTTCTAAATTATTTCTTTTAATTGCAAGTAATTGTAAAAACATGAATTAATTAATAATACATATGATGAAGGATATTATTACTTATTGAGTAGCTATAATATGCCAGACAATGTACCATGCACTTTGCATACTTCATCCTTTTTTCCTTCACGTTTTACAGACTAGGAAACTGAAGATCCAAAAAGTTAAATAACTTGTCCTACATCATATAGCAAAGTTGCAAAACTGGGATTGTCTAGAGACTCCAGAATTCATGCTCTTTCCATCATACCATCCTGTTAAGAAATTGCCCATTATAAGTCTTAAAAAAATCCAAATTTGGGGCCGAGCCCATGGCGCACTCGGGAGAGTGCGGCGCTGGGAGCGCAGCAGCGCTCCCGCCGTGGGTTCGGATCCTATATAGGGATGGCCGGTGTGCTCACTGGCTGAGCGCAGTGCGGCCGGTCTCAAAAAGGACAAAAAAAAAAAAAAAAATCCAAATTTGAATAATAGTTCCCGTGTTTTAGCCAGTTGATGGATGGGTGATGCTAAATGGTGAGGATTAGTTAGTATAGAGGAGTTTTATGTTTATTTTTGAATAGCTCTACATGGGTAATTCATCTTGGTGACTTTCTGCTTTCTGGGCAGCAAAATCATTTGGCAACTGTTGCCTTAAACTTACCCTGTTAACTGTTGTTCAAAAATGCATAAGTTGTGAATTTTTTTTCAAAAAGGTACCTTTATTTCTTTATTTTGTTGTGCTTAACTATGGTTTTAAGGAGGATGTTTATAGATAAATCATATGCTAAATGAAGATAGAACTAGATGTTTTTCTATGTGATTACATTGAATTTAAATTATTAAATAACTACCAGATTTAATTGAACTCTATTTTAACTGTAGAGATGCTAGCCACACCTATTTTAGAAATGGAATGTTTTGCTCTAAGACAAGTAAATACAAAAATATGGACTTTTGAGAGGGATTATTTAGTACAGAGGTGAAGAGCATGGACTCTAGATGAGACTGCCCAGAGTCAAGTTCTGGCTCAGTCACTTATTAGCTATGTGACCCTGGTTTATTTAAACTTCCTTGTGCCTCATTCTTCATATACAAGAAGGCAATAATAATAGTATCTATCTGTGTTAAATCTAACACATAATCCCTTTAAAGGCAGGCACTGACATAAAGGGCTTGGGTGAAGGCAGTTTGGAAGGTAATTCCCACGCAGCTCAAGTGAAGGAGGGGCAAAAATAAGAAACAGAAAGGAGAAAGACAATAAATTTTGTTCTAATGAGTGAGTTACATCTAGGGGCAACTGGTATTTGTTCCCACTGAGGATCCCCTGAGGACCTGTGTAGAATGTGCCTTAGAATTGTCCCACTGTAGGCATGGAAGCTTTAATGTTTATCCACTGACTTGCATCCCTTACTGGGGATGTTAAATCCCTGGTACTTCTGGGAACACTACGCATAGAGATTTAGCAATCCCTTATAACATACTAGAGAAACCTCAGGCAGCAAAATAGACATAGGCCTTATGGTGGGTGCTGTTGGCATGCTTAGTAGCCCGCTGCAGCTCACAGGTGAACTTCAAGGTGGGACATGGGGATACGGGGTGGGGATCAGCAGCGTCTGCTACAGCCTTCCTCTTGTACCACTCAGATGGGATCATACGCCACACTGAGTTCTTGTTGCTTCATGCTGATAGCTTGCTACAGTCTTTGAAAATGATTTAAAATGAGTTAGTTAGTGAAATAAACTACAGTTACCATTGCTGCAACTGGTTCTGAGGTCATAATTGATATTAATCACTTCCCTCTTTGACCACCCATTCTAGATTCCTCTCACCCTTAACCAGCACTTCCCCTACTTTAGATTTCTGGGAATAAGCCCCTAGTTACTTTGCCTTTGTCAGGCTGTGATTGCTTCACTTTCCCATTTCCTATTATCACTGGGCATGGGCACATGGAGAGGAGACCCAGTGAGTCTCTTGAGTTCCAGATATATTCCTCTCTGTCCACATTATATAGCATTATATACCTAGCTCCTCATGACAATCAGTGGTGATTACCCCTGTCAGAATAACAACTTTTCTTTCCTTTTGACCTATTGGCACAAATGGCCAGGTGGCGGTAATCATTATAGGTTCAGGGACTGTTACCGAGTTCCTGATGGAAGTATTCCATCCATGAAGCTAAGATATCAAACCCCACAGAGGTTGATATCCTAAAGTTGAGAGGATGGGAAGCACAAATTCCCCAACTTGGTCACTATGGATGGGCAAATATCACAAGTGGGTCAAGTGATGAGTGCCGCCAATTCTACCTCTTAGTTCCCACACCCATGCTAATAGGACAGAGTATCATGTAATGGCCATTGCTTTAACCCATATACTGCTTTCTAGAAGACATGGCACCAGTTCTACAGAGAGTTATTCTAGAGCTGAGCCTTTAGGCCATTCCAGTATTCATCAGGCTGATGATGCAATAAAAGGTAGGACCACTGGATCCCATATCAGTAAATGAGACCTGCCAGAGGCAAAGAAGGCAAAATCATATTTGAATAAGTATCAGTCACTGCGAGAAGAATTGCTGTGCCCTCCAGAGTGGTAGGAATCTGAGGTAATCAACTTGCCACCAAATGTCTGGTTGGCTTCCTCAAGGATGGTACTGTATTGAGAGGTCATTTTTGGCCAGCGCTTATTGGTTAGACATTTTTAGCATTGTTAATAGATTAGTCGTGGTGAGAAGGAGTCCATGCTTTTGTGCCCAGGCATAGCCTCCATCCCTGCTACTATGGTGAGGCTGTTCACAGTTCTGCTGTGCAAGCACTGAGGTGGTCAAGGACAGGGGCTGACTGATATTCATTGGATGAGTCATTTTTTCCATCTTGTTCGACAGTGCCCCCTCTGTTTGGTATTCACACTTTGTGTCCATGCCTATAGGGTCATCCACATGCCTCTTTTTCATACCTGCTTATGTCTGGTCATCTAGTATTACTCTTTCCTGTCCCCTGATCAGTCAGCAGAGCCATTAACCTCTGCCCAAGAATTGATACATGTCCTTGCCTCAAACCACTTCTCTCTTCATACAGAGTTGAAGAAGCTCTGCCTGAGTAGGATTTCCTTTCTTCATTGCCCTTTAGAACAGTGCTACTCAAACTGACCATGTGAAAGGACCATTTTTGTGTTGTTTTTAGTTTATCACAAGTGATCCTTTTTTAGAATATAAAACCACACAGTTATTGCAGCAGTGTTGAATTGCTATAAATGTTTCCAAATGTGAACTCTCACTTTTAATACTTATCCTGTTGTGGAATGATAGAAAAACAGTTTATGAATTGGCATTAGTCTGTGGACTGCATTTTGAGTAACATTGCAGTGGTTCATCCCTGCCTGGGACTGTAGTGTGACAGTAGTTTTCATCTTGCACCAGCATATCAAGCTGACCCACCCGTGAGCTATATGGTTTTTTGCAGGAGCCACTCTTTGAGCGTGGCACAAATCATTGTTATTCTACCTGGCTAAAATCTTCTTTCTGATTTATTATTTGGGCCAGGTTCAGGAGGGAAGTGATATCAGGGGCTTCCTTTGTACCATCCTATCATAATGGCTGTTCTTTCACAGGTCATAGAACCAGTGTTTGGATTCTAGCTGCTGCTAAGCATAGCTATCTAAATTATCTAAATTATGCTCTTATGGACCAGGTACATGACGAGATGGGGGTCTGGAGAACCACTGGGCCAACTGTGAGATGGAATTGGGTCAGGACTCCATTTATGATCTGGCCTCCATATGCTCCTTCTCTAATTGGAAGACTACAAAGGTATTTTGGGTACCCTAGTATCAATGTCAGCTTGGACCCTACATCTAACGGTCCCTGGAAGGGTTAGGTATTTATTCCTTTTTTACCAGTGTAAAGTTGCTCTGGTAAATGATGGCACATCTCCTTAGAGAATTATTGGAGAAACACTGGCTTCTTTGCTTGAGGACAGCCACCCCTTACATTGATAGGCTCTGGGTCTGAGAACTAGCTTAGATTTGGACACTAAACATTAATCTTCTTGCCAGTTCTTGGTCTCCTTTGTCAATAAAGTTAAAAAATAGCCTCATTTACTACTTGCTATGGTTGAATTGTGTTCTCCCCAAATTCATATGTTAAAATGCTAATAATCTCCACTACTTGAGAATGTGACCTTATTTGGAGATAGGGTCGTTGTAGATGTAATTAGTGAAGTTGAGGTCATACTGGAATATGTTGTACCCCTAATACAGTATAACTGGTGTTCTTATAAAAAGGGCAGTTTTGGACACAGAAATGCACACAGGGAGAATGCCATGTGAAGATGAAGGCAGAGATGGGATGATGCTTCTACAAGGCAAGTAGTGCCATAGACTGCCTGCCAGCAAACCACCAGAAGATAGAAGAGAGGCATGGAACATATTTTCACAAGCCTCAGAAGGAGTCAACCCTGCTTACACCTTGATCTTGGACTTCTGGCCTCTGGAATTGTGAGACAATAAATTTCTGTTGTTTAAGCCACCCAGTTTGTGATATTTTATTATGGCAGTCCTAGCAAACTAATTCATTACCTGTTTCTTTTGCCTCTGTAAACAAAAATGACTAATTATTAACCATTACCACAGATCCCTACAGGTCAAGGTTGCTGCTCTGATCTTACTGAATTTTATGACAGATACATTCAGTTGCTTCTAATGGTTAAATGCTTAATTCTGACTCCTGCTATTTTGGAATCCTGTCACTCCCATTGACATCTCATTAGTGTTTTAGGACCTACTTAAGATTTCCTTGCTAGAAGTTAAATTCTGAATCACAGGAGAGTGCCTCCATATTAGTACACTCTCCTCTATCTAGCATTCTTTTTCCATGCCTCAGCCCAGAATCCTCAAGATCCACTTCCATAAATGTGCTCTCAATTTTTAATAACACATGTCAAACATGCTCAGCAACTTTTTTGGTGAATAGCTATTTCTTCCCATAGTAGAGACTGCACTTCCCAATTAGAGCTATTATGAGTAGGATCTAACCTGAGGTATTGGTCCCAGGGCAATGAGGAGAGGCAGGGCATCCTCCTCAGGTGTGTCCTATGGAAGGTCTCCAGGGAATTGAAGGTGGCTTTCCTTCATGAAAGCAAAGGGAGTGGGATTTGCCACCCCAGAGGGTGCAGCAGAATCTGAAGGTTCAGTTGTCAGATTCTCATGTACACCTTCCCAAATACCACCATCTCGTGCATCACTACCCTCCTCTTTCCCTGTCAGAGCCCTGATAGTAGACCTGCTGGGCCTGTGCATTTAGTCTTTGTAGCTCAGTTCCTCGACCAAATCTGAGGACTGATTTCAGTATAGTCTGCTCTTTGGGTGAAGGAGATATGGTTCACTTTAAATACTGACAGAGTTTTTCTGACTTTTACAGTGTGTCCTGAATTGATAGATGGCCTACCCAAGCCTGCTATTCTCATTCTTCAAAGTTTCTAGAGTAGTTAAGAAATATTTCTGCTGTAGATAGGATGCCTTCTCCCCCACCAATTGAAGCTTCAATCTCCACTGTAACTGTTGAAGGTGGGAAATCCTATTATGGTAATTGAAAGGTGGGGCTTTGAAGAGGTGATGAAATTATAGGACCATGCCATACTAAATACATTAAGAATGATGGTCAGTAGCGTGGTTCTGATGGCTTTAAAAGGAGAGTGCATGAGGAACTCTCTCTCTCTCTGCTCTGCCATTTTCTGCCATGTGAAACCCTGCATTGCTGTAAAGCCCCACCAAAGAAGACCCTTACCAGATGTGTTTCCTGGGCTTTGAACTTCCCAGCCTCCAAAACTGTAAGAAATAAATTTTGTTTTCTTATAAATCACCCAGTTCCAGGTATTTTGTTATAAGCAACAGAAGCGGACTAATACAAATTTGAAATCTTTATAGTTATGATTACCTCATGTCTTTTAAGTATTAGAGCTGTTGTATAACCTTGTACTGTATAACCATAGCACGTTACAATCCACCTCAGGTAAAAGCTTCAGTCATTGTATTGCTATGACATGTTATGCGTTATCACCCCTCTTTTATCATTAGAAATTGGATCCTTGCTACCTCCTGACTAGGAGCTCATTCTGAGGGTCTGCTTTCTAACACCACTTTTATTATCAGCAGTATTAATTATGGTTTTCCTCAAAAGCAGATCCTGAGATAATGACTTAGGCACAGGTAGTGTAATTTGCAAGGTGACCCCAGAAAGAATAGGGAGGAAGTGGAGAAAGAATCCTTTAGGTGGGAAGCTGTCAGCATCAGCATGACTATCCACAGCAGTGGAAGAGAACTCAGACAAGCCTATAATTGTATGGGCATTAACAGTCTCCTACATGGCCTAACAGGATTTGTTATGAAGATTACAGATGTAAAGCAAGAGCACAGAAACTAGCACAGAATAAACACTCAATAAATTTAGCTATTATTTTTATTGGTGGTTAATCATAATACAAATAGTTTTTTTTTGGTTTTTGTTTACATGTTTACTGGTAAGAAAGGACTCATTTCAGATACCTTTAGTGAACTCCCTTAATGCATTTGAAATGTGATTTGATTTTTGAAAATTTCCAAACTTTTTAAACTTTCCAAAATATATCTATTTTGTTAAGTGAGTTACTCCTATAAGCCCTGACTTATGATTGAACTGTAACAATGAGACTGGCCTTTATTTAGCCTTGATGCCCTAAGTCCAGCATTTAGGTCCCACAGTGCACTTATTTTGAAGCCAATCTCTTCACTCCATTTACTGTCCCAGCATTTATAATCTATTTTACTTTTTGTTTACATGATGAAATAATTAAATTTTCTATTATTCTCTATTTCAAAAGAAACTATATTATTTATGGGTTTCTTAGGTCTCAGGAAAATCCTTACTAAAGGTGTAAATGGTAATTATAACTCTCAGAGGAAACATCTATTTCATTAGTGAAATAATATACATTTAGAACACAAAATTCAATGTTTCCTTTTTTTTTTAAAAAAAAAAATTATTTATTTATTTATTTTTATTTTGTCAATATACACTGTATATGATTATTATGGCCC
>NW_007732331.1:194427-196165 GCF_000696425.1 Galeopterus variegatus | reverse complement strand
ACGGCTCACAGGATCACGCTGTCTCCTGGCGCGGCCGCTCAGACCCGACGCCATCTTCAAACGCCCAATACATCTGTTTTTGAAGAGAATGAATCATTTAGAAGGAACTTCCTGGTGAACTTCCAATGTTTCCTTTTTTAAATTATTGTTTCCACTTCTGTTTGATTTCATTATTGTTTTATCATCAGCTAGATTGATGAAATGAAATTAAGTTTTCAAAGGAATATTGCAAGGCAAAGTGCATAAGGTGAAGTATCAATTGATTTTATGGTTGGAAATTTTTTTGGAGGGTAAAGCAAGTAGGGAAGGGATGAGAAAGAATCAGTGTGGTAGGAGCAAAATGCTTATAGAGAGTTACACAAAAAATAAGGGTCACAGAATAAAAAATGTCTTTATCAACAGGTCGGTTGGATAATATATGTAGCTAGAGAATAATAATAGCTGGCAAACTGCTGAAACAATAAAATAGTCATTTGTTGTCATCAAGAGAATAAATTGAACTGTGGAAGACAGCAAACAAACAAATCATACTGAACTAATTTAATTTCTTTTTGATACCCAGGTAAGCTCAATGAGTAAACAAAAACTAATAAGCTTAGCATATATAGAATGTTTAGTACTCTACTTTTAGGGACACATTTGATATAGTGCCATAGGACATTTCATGATAGAGATTAATTATAGAAATAATGGATTATATATAGAAATAATGTATTAAAATAGAAATAATAGTGATAGAGAAATTGAATATACAGATATCTTTAATTAATATTTAAAAAAATTTGTCAGTATGTAAGATTAATTGAGAGACCATTAGGTTGAGAAGGCTCCAGTGCCTTGGGTTTCTCCTTAAACGAACCAAAACCCAACTCAGGGTAAACAGTAAAACAAAACTTAAGCTTAACCAATCAGAAACCACTAGCTAGGGACTTTCCACTTTAAACATCAAGTATTTTCTTTGTCTTCCTTCCGAGAGAACACCTTATATAAGTTTTCCCCTCGTGGTGCCCCCTTGGTGGAGCCCAAACTGCTTGCAACCTGGTGCTGCCCAATTCATGAATTGCTAAATGCTCAAATAAACTCTTTAAAATTTTAATGTGCCCTTGGTTTATTATTTATTTATTTATTTATTAAAACGATGGCCGGTAAGGGGATCTTAACCCTTGATTTGGCGTTGTCAGCACCACACTCAGCCAGTGAGCGAACCGGCCATCCCTATATGGGATCCAAACCCGGGGCCTTGGTGTTATCAGTACCACACTCTCCCGAGTGAGCCACGGGCCGGCCCCCTTGGTTTATTTTTTAATATCAGTTAAAATGATACTTAATTCTTGATTATTTATTGTCATTTATATATTTAAATTAATTTCTCCAGTTCATTTGTCATTATATTAAGATATTATTGTTACAATTTTTAGGTGTGATAATGGTATTGCAGTTATGCTTTTAAGAAGTGAACGCTTATCTTTTAGACATGCATGCTGAAATATTTACAGAAATGTTATGATGTCAGAGATTTTCTTCAAACTGGGAGGGTACATAGATGAACCAAATTTGAATGTGAGCTGATAATTTTTGAAGGTGGGTAATGAGTACATTGGCGTTTATGGTACTGTTCTACTTTTGAATATGTTTTAAAATTTTCGATAGAATGCCTAGACAAGATTCAAAATGGCGACGGGTCTGGAGCGCCCGCGTCAGGAAACGGCGCGATCCTGAGAGCTGTGTGCTGTGATAC
>NW_007732331.1:170214-188961 GCF_000696425.1 Galeopterus variegatus | reverse complement strand
AACGGAAAGGACATTCTTGGGGGGGAGGGGAGAGAGGGAGGAAGGCGGGAGGTGTCGGTGACGGGCCATAATAATCATATACATTGTATATTGACCAAAAAAAAATAAATAAAAAAATAAAATTTTCATAATTTAAAGTTAATAAATCATTATTTGTTATATTGCTAACGGGTGGAGTCAAACATCATGAGCAGATGTTAATTATGCTTTCATTTTTCAGTTATAGTTAATATTTTCACTACCTAATAACGATAGTAGTCACAAAGACAAAGGGCAGAAAATAAATGAAGCATTTCTTTCAGCAAGGTTGTTTTGGGCAAAAGACTCAGATTTTTAAATAAGAATTTCTTGGACTAAATGAATTTTTAAGCCAGTAGGACCTTGAAAAACTTCTGTTCCAATTTCTATATATGCAGATGAGAGGATTGGAATGTGGCTGGCCTGGTTAGTTTGTATCATGACTCAGACCTGAGTCTGGGTTTTAGCTTTTGATTCTGGGATTTTTCCTACTCTACATGATGCCTGTCTGCAAAAGTAATGTGAGATTCTTTAGCTCACTGAGACTCAATTGCCCAAACAAAGGGATAATTGAAATGGTTGCAGAGTGCAGTGATTAAAGTTTAAATCATAGCTCTGCTACTTACTAGCTGTAAAACTTGGAATGATTTATTTCACCACCCTAAATCTCAGTTTTCTTATATGTAAATTGAGAGAAACAGTAGTTCCTGTTGTGAGGATTATAAGGAATAGTGTATATTAAAATGGATAGTAATAGAATCTACTTTCTAGAGACTTTGTAATGATTAAATGGGATTAATTGTTGACACATAGTATACACTCAATGAATACTTTATAGCATTATTGTTGTCATCATTATTATTATTATTACTATATCATCATATTCATACAATCAGGGTAGTGATAAATTTTGACCTAAAATTTTAGTGGATAAACTGCAGGCTGATAATCGAGAACTCACTGTATATCAGTATGCTTATGCATATGCATATATATATATATATAGTGTGTGTGTGTGTGTGTGTGTGTGTCTATGGGTGTTTCGGCTGGTGCATTAGATACTGTTTTTTAACAGCTTTATTGAGATATAGTTCTCATACCATAAAATCAATCAGTTTAAAGCGTACAACTTTATGGTTTTTAATATATTCACAGAGTTGTAAAACCACCACCACAGTCTGATTTCAAAATATTTTCATCACCCTACAATGAACCCCTCATACATATTGGCAGTCGCTTCCCAATGCACCCCTCCCTCCAGCCCTAGGCAACCACTATTCTACTTTCTATTTCAATAGACTTTTCTATTCTGGACATTTCATATAAATGGAATCATACAATTTGTGTTCTTTTATGACTGTCTTCTTTAACTTAGCATATGTTTTTAGAGTTGATCCACATTGTTACATGTATCAGTACTTTATTCCTTTTCAATACCAAATAATATTCCATTCTACAGATCTTTTTACAACTTATATAATACTTTACACTTTCTTATGTCCCTATGTTTGGGATAGAAGATGAGTAAATTGATCTCTATTCTAGGTGGACAGAGGAGTTCTACACTTTACTAAGGGATTATAATTGTAGCCTGAATCATCTGCCAACAAAAATATTCACTACATATATATATGTGCACCTACAACACCCAATTGTGATCTATCTAGAATGAGAAGCATAGAGGAAAGAGAGAAGAGGGAAAGGAAGAGGGAAGTAAGGCATAGGAAGAATGGAAAAGGAGAAGTAAAGGTAACGTTTCACAGAAATAGGAAACATTTGTTGGAAACATAAAAAAACTCAAAATAGCCAAAGCAGTCTTGAGAAAGGAAAACAAAGTTGGAGGCATCACACTTCCTGATTTCAAATTATATTCAAAAGCTGTAGTAATCAAAAGGTATGGTATTGGCATAAAAACACACACATAGATTGGTAGAACAGAATAGAGAGCTCAGAAATAAACCCAGGCATATACAGTCACTTAAGTTTTGACAAGGGCACCAAGAAGACACAATAGGGAAAGGATAGTCTCTTCAATAAATGGTGTTGGGTAAACTGGATATCCACATGCAAAAGAATGAAATTGGTCCCATATCTTACAGCATACACGAAAATCAATTCAAAATGGATTAAAGACCTAAGCATAAGACCTGTAACCATAAAACTCCTAGAAGAAAACATAGGGGAAAATCTCCTTGACATAATGACTTTTTTGGATATTACACCAAAAGCTCAGGCAACAAAAGCAAAAATGAACAAGTGGGATTACATAAAACTATAAAGCTTCTGCATAGCAAAGGAAACAACCAACAAAATGAAAAGGGAGCCTATGGATTGGGAGAAAATGTTTGTGAGCCATATAACTGATAAGGAGTTAATGTCCAAAATATTCAAGACACTCACACAGCCCAATAGCAAATAAACAAATAACCTGATTAAAAAATGGGCAAAAGACCTGAATAAATATTTCTCTAAAGATGACATAAAGATAGTCAACAGGTAGATGAAAAGGTGCTCACCATCACTAATCATCAGGGAAATGCAAATCAAACCACAATGAGATATCACCTTACACCTTTTAGGATGGTTATTACAAAAAAGATAAGTGCTGGCAAGGCTGTGGAGAAAAGGGAATCAAATCGTGTACACTGTTTTGAGAATGTAGACTGATGCAGCCTTTATGGAAAACAGTATGGAGGTTTCTCAAAAAAATTAAAAATAGAACTACCATATGACCTAGCAATGAATCCCTCTTTTGGGTATGTACCCAAAGAAAATGAAGTCAGCACATTATAGAAATATCAAAACATTGATTGCAGGATTATTCACAATAGCTGAGATGTGGAAACAATCTAAGTTTTTGTTGATGGATGAATGGATAAGGAAATTGTGGTACACACAATGTAGAATATTATTCAGCCTTAAAAAAGGAAATCCTGCCATTTGCTACAACACGATGAACCGGAGGACATTATGCTGAGTGAAATAAGCCAGACACAGAGGGAAGAATACTGTATGATCTCGCTTATATGTGTAATATTAAAAAAAAGGTCGAATACTTAGGAACAGAATAGAATGTTGGTTACCAGCAGCTTGGGGGGAGAGGGGGTACAGGAATGGGGAGATGTAGGTCAAAAGATACAAAATTGCAATTATGTAGGATGAATAAGTCTAGAGATCTAATGTACAGCATGAGGACTGTAGTTAATAATATTCTATTATATGCTGGAAATTTGCTAAGAGAGTAGATTACAGGTACCCTCATCACCAAAAGGGGAAGAAAAAGGTAACTGAGATGATGGATATGTCAATTTTCTTTGACTGTGGTAATTATTTCACTATGTGTATGGATGTCAAAACATCATGTTGTATACCTTAAATACATTCACCAAAAGGGGAAGAAAAAGGTAACTGAGATGATGGATATGTCAATTTTCTTTGACTGCGGTAATTATTTCACTATGTGTATGGATGTCAAAACATCATGTTGTATACCTTAAATACATTCAATAGGAAGTAATATTTCAGCAGAGACCGGATGATTGTGTTAGGGAAGCTATCTAGAAGATTGCTGCAGTGAGTGAGAGATTGACATTGGCTCCTTAACGACTAAGAATTGGAAAAACCTGTTGAATCACACCTTAATTAATTTGGTAGTGATTGCTATGCTGGCTATCTAGAAGATTGCTGCAGTGAGTGAGAGATTGACATTGGCTCCTTAACAACTAAGAATTGGAAAAACCTGTTGAATCACACCTTAATTAATTTGGTAGTGATTGCTATGCTGTTTTGATCATTAACACCTAGTAGATATAGAATAAATAAAAAATAAAATTCTCAGTAATTTAATAATTTTGTACTGAATTACGTGATTTTCACTACTATACCCTCACAAATATGTTTCTTTAAAAAAATGATTCGGGGAGTGCAACAGTGATGCTATTCTGCTTTCAACTCTCCAGGTTATAATTCTACTCCCACCTAGGATACTAGATGACCAGTACTAAAAGGCCATGTTAATCTGAACTTCAAAGGAACATAAGTTTTTAAATACACTACTGCATTCCCTGCTTAAGTCCTTTCAGCTCTAAAATTCTATGATTTGCTGTCATGTTGTTTCTTCACTTTTACTCTTTTTGGTGAGCTTTAAGGCTAACATCCTATTAACTAACAGGGTTTGTATCAGAATAGTCAGGTTTTTGAAGTTTTTTTTTTTTTAAAAGAATTTCTATAGAGAAAACAAATTATTTCTATGAGGTGTCAAAAACAAAAAGGATTGCTCCACCTGCTACCTCATTAAAACCGAAGTCTGATTTTAAAAGAGCATCGAAACAAAACAGAGAAATAGCAAAGATCACCATTTTAAATGCTATCACTTTTCATTACACTTCATCTGGGAAGCAGAACAGTGTCCCTTCCTGCTGTTGGTTATGAGGATGTACCAAATTCTGTTTACAAAGAACGTGTTACACTTTTTCATGAAGCAGCTGGAGCAGCAAATGACAAAGTTTAGAGAGCAGGAATGGTCCAATATTGCTCCTCTTATTGATTGTGGAAAACTCCACCATAGAGTTGCTAACACTGGTCTTATCACACCTTCAGTTACTTTTCAATTCATGCTTTTGACAGCAGCAGCCAGTGAGAACATGCATAACATATTTAGAGAACAGTAAGTACTTCTGATTCCTATAGCACAGGCAGCATGGGGCTGCAGAGGCAGGGATAAGGGCTTTGGAGAGGGGGAGCAGCCTAGGGAGGTGGGGTAGCACCCAGCCTCAGGAAAATTTTATGCCTAGCGGAAATTAAACACAGAACTGATGGTGCTTAAAAAAGCTATCAGTGATTTCCCCTGACAGGTTCAAGTGTTCATTATTTAGTGTAGCATAGCAGGCCTACCGTGATTCCATCCTATAAACCTTTTGTTAGAGTCATCATAGTATTTTCTGTTCCCTAAGCATGCTTTATATTTTCTTGTTTTTATGCCTGTTCTTATGCTGTATCCTTGCCTGGATACTTGACTGTACCCTTCAGTCTGTGTCCGTAAGCTGTGCCTTCAGGCAATATTAGCTTTCTTTGTGCTTGGATAGCACCTTATGGATATCTTTGTTTTAAAATGGCATGTTCTCTTGTGGTTATTTGTTTACACATCATTTTTTTTCATTTCTTTTCTAGACTTTACTTTCGTGATGTGCAGGGACTATGTTTTATTTATCTTTGTGCTTGGATAGCACCTTATGGATATCTTTGTTTTAAAATGGCATGTTCTCTTGTGGTTATTTGTTTACACATCATTTTTTTTTCATTTCTTTTCTAGACTTTACTTTCGTGATGTGCAGGGACTATGTTTTATTTATTGTTATATTCCACACTCCTGGTACTGTTTGTGGCTTACAATAAATATTTGTTGAATGGAGGGGCAGAGATAGAATAAGGAAGTACACGAAAGAGAAAATACACAGATAAAATTTCTTATTTTAAAAAACAGTTGCACAGGATTATTTCACTGAGTTTTACTTTCAATTTGGTAGTTTAATAATAGAATGAAATATAATTATAAGATATTAGTAATCAACTATAAGACTAGAGAGTAATGAAAGTGCATGACTGCCTGTCCCAGAGGCAGCTTAAAGTAAAGCAGATGTGATGAGTGTGGACCAGTTTTTTTTAATCCATTGGCCCAAAATAAATAAATATATAATACATATGTAAATTTCCACCCAGTAATGAGTTATATTAAATACAAGGGAAACGATCATCATTTGTGATTCTAACCAGCCCTCCCCTGAAAAATACATTAAGAACAAATTTCTGCTCATTGTACATTACTTCTTTGTAAAGGCATTGTTTGGGCAAAAGTCACAAAGAGAGTAATATGGAGTGAATTTTGAGTAACAGAGAGACAGAGTAGTAAAGAGAATGTAGTGATACAAATAACTAGATTATTCACTTGAGGTTCTTTCCCCTTTGCCAGTTCTGGTTCTACCTCATTTCTGGTTTTCTGGGTTGACATGCCCTTCAGGATTGAGACCAGACTTAGTTCATTTCAGGCTGCAAGCAACTTTTTGGAACTGATCATTCCAGGTTTCAGTCAGTGGTCCTGAAACTTCGGTACATGCCATAATCTCTAAAATGCTTGATTAAAATACAGATGCCTGGTTTACTCCTAAGAATTTACGAGTGTGTCCAAAATACCCACAATTTGTGTGTGTGTGTTTAAAAAATTTTTTTAATTAACATGTATTAACTGCACATATTTATGGGTTTTAGAGTTATATTTCAATGCATGTATACAATCTGTGATGATCAAATCAGGGTAATCACCATCATTGTGAAAATTTATTTCTTTATGATGAGAGCATTTGAGGTCCTCTCTTCTAGCCATTTGAAAACTTACAATAAATTATCGTTAATTATAGATGCCTAGCACTACTGTAGACCATTAGAACTTATTTGTGTTATCTAGCTGTAATTTTGTATTTGTTAATCAACCTCTCCCTATCCCCCATCCCCTTCCCAGCCTCTAGTAAGATCAACTTTTTTTTTGTTTTAGCTTCGACATATAAGTGAGAACATGCAGTATTTATCTTTCTGTGCCTGGCTTATTTCACTTAACATAATGTCTTCCAGGCTCATTCATGTTGCCACAAATGACAAGATTTCATTTTTTTTATGGCTGAGTAGTATTCCATTGTGTATATATACCACATTTTCTTTGTGCACTCATCTGTCGATGGACACCTAAATTGATTCCATAAGTTGGCTCTTGTAAATAGTGTGGCAGTAAACATGGGGATACAGGTTTCTCTTTGGTATGCTAATTTTCTTTCCTTTGGATAAATACCCAGTGGTCAGATAGCTGGATCATATAGAAGTTCTATTTTTAGTTTTTGTAGGAATCTCTGTCCTGTTTTCCATAATGGTTCTCCTAATTTACTAATTTGCACCAATAGTGTATAAGAGTTCTCTTTTCTCTACATCGTCACAAGCATTTGTTTTTTTGTGTGTGTTTTTATAACACTCATTCTATCTGGGGTGAGATGATACCTCTTGTGGTTTTGAGTTGCATTTCCCTGACAATTAGTGATGTTGAACATTTTTCATATACTTCTTGGCTGTTTGTATGTCTTTTTTTTGACAAATGTCTATTCAGGTTATTTGCCCATTTTAAAATTGGATTATTTGTTCTTTTGTGTTTAAGATCCTTGTATATTCTGGGTTTTTTTTTTTTTTTTGGCTGGCTAGTACAGGGTTTGAACCTTGGACCTTGGTGTTATCAGCACCATGCTGCACCACACTCTAACCAACTGAGCTAATCAGCCAGCCCCTTGTATATTCTGGATATTAATCCCTTGTCAAATGAATAATTTGCAAATAACCTGCAATTTTTAACATATACCATAATTGATTCCATTGAACACTATTGTTTGAAACTACTGGTTTTAAACATCTTTCATGTTTAATGTATCCCTGAGATCAAATAACTCTATATCAGGATTCAGGTATTCTTTGATCCTAACATCTGTCAGAGAGTAGGTACCTAGAGAGTACTTTTTATGAATTGAATTGTGTACCCCCAAATTCATATATTGAAGCCCTAACCCCTAGTACCTTAGAATATGATTGCATTTGGAGATAGGGTCTTTAAACAGGTAATTAAATTAAAATGAGGTCATTAGGGTGGTCCTTAATCCAGTATGACTGTTGTCCTTACAAGAAGAGAAAATTAGGACATCAGCAAGTACAGAGGGAAAACCCTGTGAAGATACAGGAAGAAGAGAGGCATCTGCAAGCCAACTTGAGAGGCCTCAGAAGAAACCAACTCTTTCAACACCTAGATCTCATACTTTCTAGCTTCTAGAATTGTGAGGAAATAAATTTCTGCTGTTTAAAGCAGCCTAGTCTGTGATACTTTGTTATGTTCCTAGCAAACTCATACAGTATTAATCCTTGTTGTGCATCTTTTGTGTGCAGGGTGTGTGCAAGACTTTATTAAACCTCCTAGAATGTTACTAGCTTTTACGTGTGTGGAAGAGAAAAGGAAGGAAGATGTATGTGAGGAACCATCAGCCATTCATGAATGCTGTGATAGGACCCCTTTGCTGTTGCCTACAGACTTTAGAATTCTTTTCCTATAAATCTCATTTGGGAGGAATCAGTTGACATTCTTAATGCTTCATTTTTAAGTGACCAAACTCCCACTCCTTTCCATGGGTCCTAGATGTGAGTGAAGTCAATTAAATCAAAATTGTCTAACTATAGATTGACATTCAGGTATGACATGGCACTTAATGTGGTTACAGGGCACTTTCTTTCCATTTGACTATAGTCAGAGTAATCCCAACAATTACTTTTTATTTTCCCCCACTTCAAACTAGCAGTGTGTTAATTGGAATTAGGGAGAATAGAAAGTAGGAGAGATAGTCTGTTACCTAACCTTAGTACCTTTTTATTATCTCCCCACTACTTCTCTGGACTATTTTGAATGCTGTATTGGAAGTACAGTTGTCATATTGAAAGTCCACTTTAAGTTTTTATTCTAGTTTAACACATATTTATTGAGTACCTGAAATATACCCATTAGTAGGCTAGGAATTAAGTATACAAAGGTGAAAGGAGCATGTACTTCAGGAAATACAACAGAGGAAATACTTGTGACAATAAAATAAAAGGTAAATATAGGGCAAAAGTGACTGTTTAGATTTAGTAAGTGATCCAACTTAGTAGTTTTGAACCTGGATGGTTATCAGAATTACTGAGAGAGCATTGTTAAAAGAGAGCTCCAGATTCCACCTCAGATCAACTGATTCAGGGTTTACATGCAGAGGACCTTTGATTCTGAGTTTTAAAAAGCTATCTATAGTCTCTCATGCTAACTAACTAAGGTTGGCATAGAGAGGTTTAGAGAGTTTTAGCTGTAGTGTGTGTGTGACTTGGGAGTTGGCACTTAAGTAGGAAAATAAATGACAGACAATGTGCTAAGAATTGCTGAATCAATTTTCAGAATATAATGTACTTTATATTAGTGATTTTCAAAAAGAATTATTACTGTCTCACGATGTAAATGGAGTAAATGAAATAATGTTTTTAGTCAAACTAAGGACTCTTAAAAGTCAGTGACAGAAACCTAACTCAAATTAGCATAATCCTAAAAGGGCATGCATTGGCTTTTGATGTGAAAAGGGTCTGGGTAGAGCCTCTAAAGTAGTGCTGTCCAATACAGTAGCCACTAAGCCATAGGTGGCTATTGGTTACTTAAAAGATGGCTGGTCTGAATTCATATTTGCTATGAATGTAAAATATACACTAGATTTTGAAGACTTAGCATACAAAAAGAATGTACTCTCTTTCACTAACAATTTTTTATTTTGAATACATATTGCCATGATAACTTGCATATATTGGGTTAAATAAAATATATTATGAAAATTAATTTTACCTGTTTATTTTTACTTATTTTTAATATGGCTACATAGTGTCTTGCGTTATGTTTATATTGGACAGCACTGCTCTAGAATCACTGGAAATAAGGACTCTCTGTCTCTAGGACTGTCTTTCATCTCTGCTTCCTTTTGGGTGTCAACCTCATTCCCTCTAATTACAGGGGGTTTTTCTCCTAGAAGCAGAAACCATGCCATCAACAACCCTAGGCTCTTATAGGGTACTTACTAAAGAGGAAGGGGAACTTCCCTTTCAGCTCCTATTTTGAAAATCCTAGGGAAGAATTTCAATTGGTGTAGTTGGAGTCATGGACCAGTCACTATTGCTAAGAGAATGCTATGCTCTGATTGGCTCCATTTAGACCAAGTGTCCAAACTTGCAGCTGAGCCATGCAGCAAGATAAAGTGGAGTCACTACTAGAACCATATGGGTAGTCTAGGAGTGTTTTCCTTTATTTCCCAAAACAATAATAATAGCCAACATTTATTGAGTGTTTACTCTGTGTTAGGCATTGTGCTTTTTACATAGATTATCTCACTTAATACGTACAACAGCTATTTCGAGGAAGTCTAATAGGTATCTCAAATGTAATAAATCTTTTTTTTTTTTTTTGTAAAGATGACTGGTAAGGGGATCTTAACCCTTGACTTGATGTCGTCAGCACCACGCTCTCTCAAGTCAGCTAACCGGCCATCCCTATATAGGGATCCGAACCCGTGGCCTTGGTGTTATCAGCTGTAAAGATGACTGGTAAGGGGATCTTAACCCTTGACTTGATGTCGTCAGCACCACGCTCTCCCAAGTCAGCTAACCGGCCATCCCTATATAGGGATCCGAACCCGTGGCCTTGGTGTTATCAGCACCATACTCTCCCAAGTGAGCCATGGGCTGGCCCCAAATGTAATTAACCTTGAACTCTGACTCTCTCCTCTTTCCAGTTTCAGTAAACGGATCACCTTCCACACAATTGCTGAAGCCAAATAACCCAGAAATTATCCCTGATTCCTTCCTTCCTACCCCCTTCCTTCTATTCATTTATGTATCTTGAATAGTTAACTCTTCTTCGTTTCTATACCCATTCTTTATAGAGTTGCTGAATAATCTTTTAAACACATAAAGCTTTAAATAAAGCACTTCAGTGGATTTCCATTGCTCTTAGAATGAAACCCAAATTCCTTTCCATACCTCTAAGGGCCAGCATGGTCTGGCCCCTGATTAGCTTTCCAATTTCATCTTGTGTTATTATGCCCCTTTTCACTGTGCTTATTACATAGATTTCCTTTTGTGCCAGGTTCTTTTCTGTCTCTGACTTTCCCTCTTCCTGGAATGATCTTCCAATTCTCTGAGTGGTTTTCTCATTCTTTTTATTTCATTCTTTTATATTTCAGCTCAAATGTTACCTCCTTTCGGCTTTATGGTGAGCATCCTGTATAAAGTGGATCTACAGTTACTCTTTTACTGTCTCATCACACTCTTTTATGGCACTTATAATATGCACCTCTCTTGTTTGTTTATTATCTGATTCCTTTACTATGGTGTATGAACTCCATGAGTATATTGACCTTTTTTATCTTATTCACTAACTCTAATCACAGTAACTGCGTAATGCCTGGAACATTATTAGTGCTCAATAAATATTTGTTGGATATGTGAATGAATCTTTATTTTACAGATGAGGGAACTGAGGCCTAAAGAAGTTAAAAAACTGGGTGAAGTCACATAGGTATGAGGTGGAAACAGCTTTCAAACACAGGCAGCATGATTGCAGAGCCCCTACCATTAATTGCCATGCCATAAGAAGGGAAGGTTGTGGTAGGCAGACAAAACAATAACTGTGTACTGTAATAGACATTATAATGTAGTAAAAGCACTGATGCTGGTATCAGAAGTCTTATTTTCGTTTCTGGCTCTATTGTGTAGAGTGAAAAGACCCCATCCAGTCTGCGTGGACTGAGAGTGGGGGAGGGGTGTTATCCAAATAATATTTGGGAGCTATACCAGAAGACCTGCAGTAATCCTGGGGATGGGTGGGGGCAAATAACAAATGTCCACCACTCTAGTATATTTTCACAGTGCATTGAGAGGCTACACATACCTTTTCTACAGAGGCCATCTCTTTTATCACTGTCTATTGCAAATTGCTTGAAGTTTTGTAATGTAATATTTTCTAGGGCTTATTAAGCTTGGAATGAAATTATGGGGACAGCTGGCATCCAGATAATTGCTAAATGTGAAGTCTGACAGCACAGACTGACAGTTGCAAGAATATGATAATATTTTTTACTTTAATAGATGCAAAATCACGGATGGACTAAGTGTTGGGATTCTTTTCTCTCTTCTTAGTATAAATGACTCTTCCCATTCATTACCAAAGTGTGTCTAGTGTATATAGTAATTGTTGTCTAGCATGCTATATAAACCAGGGTTAAAGGTTATAACACTTAATTTTCCTGCTAGAAAATATTTCTAAGAACATTTATCTGTTTTATAACTTGTGATTTTTATCTAGGAAAAAATAGTGATTTTTATCTATCAGCTGCCTATCAGCTTATCAGCTCAAAGATAATTATTTTTTCCAGAGGTTAATTATACTTTTAGAAGGAAAAGCCTCATTCTC
The DNA here is from genome assembly GCF_000696425.1 of Galeopterus variegatus. Lineage (NCBI taxonomy): Eukaryota > Metazoa > Chordata > Mammalia > Dermoptera > Cynocephalidae > Galeopterus > Galeopterus variegatus. The sequence continues at coordinate 176,891 of NW_007732331.1, read as the reverse complement.
CAGAAATGATAAATACGCTTAGAAAAAGTTATATAATGGTGAAATATGGGGCTGCTGTTTAGAGATTCAGCATTTCTTTCTGATGAGATCTGATTTACTCATGCATTACCTACATTCATTTGTCAAACATTAACTGAACATACTTTTATATAAGAAATAAGGATCAAGTAGAATAAAAAGTATATAGGACCCAGAGTCAGAAGATCAGGGTTCTAATCCTGCTTCTGCCTCTAGGTAACTGTGATTTTGCCTGAGACAAATATCTGCTGTGAATCATAGTACTTCCTGGACTTTAAGATGGGAATAACATAATATGCCCTGCTTGCTTTTTAGGATTATGGTAAGGATTGAAAGAGTTTGGCAATTTATAGCCCTCTAAATACAGTAGTCTCCCCTTATTTATGGTTTCACTTTCTGAGGTTTCAGTTACCTGTGGTCAGAAAATATTAAGATATTTTCAGAGAGAGAAACAGGAACCATGTTCACGTAACTTTTATTACAGTATATTCTTATAATTGTTCTGTCCTATTAGTTATTGTTAATATCTCACTGTGCCTAATTTATAAATTAAACTTTATCATAGGTATGTATGTACAGGAAAAAACATAATATATACAATATAGGGTTTGGAACTGTCTGTGGTTTCCTCTTGGGGCCTTGGAACATTTGTATATGTTAAATATTTTTGCTATTATTGTGCACATGGGACTACTTGATATAGAAGACTTTTTAAAAACAAAATCACTATTCTTTTTTAGTATACTTTGGTTTACCAGTCCATGTCCTGCAAACATTTTAAGACTGTTATGATTTAAAAAGTGCTTTGAAATTCCCTGAGGATAGATTCAAATAGCAAGGGCATTCTTATTGTTTACTTGTTGTACATTCTTGTTTATTTCCTAAAGCGGAAGTTTTCAGAAAGCTAGTTTGGCTTCTTTATATTCTCTGTAAATAATTCTGATTTTAGGACAGGGAAATCTGAATATAACAAGGAAGAATAAAACAAAGTGATATGACTTTCTTTTGAAAAGAACTATATGTACATAATTTAGAAAAACTATTTAAAATTGTTCAGATGTATTGATACAATTAGTACTATAGTTAATTATTTACTTAATAAAATATGATATATACTTAAAGAGTATAATTTTTTAGCTAGAGATCTGTAAGTTGTACCATTAGGCTTAGGGGTATCAGATAATTTAACATATTAGAAAATAAATGCGATATATATTAGATTTCTATTTGAACACGTCTCACTAAATTTAGGAGACAGGTTGTGAGGGAAACAACATTAGACTAGGACAGGATTCAGAAGAATTTTGTTCTAATCTTAACTACAAGAAGTATAGTTTAGTGATTAACTGGGTAAGTTTTTGAGTTAGTTTTTTAAATCCCAGTTCTGCCACTTACTTGCTTTGTGACCGTAGGCAAGTTTCTTAATCTTTTTAAATCTTAGTTTCTTCAACTTAAAAATAAGGTAATTTTAGTACTTAACTCTTAGGGTTGCTGTAATAATTAAATGAGACAATGCACACAAAGTATTAAGCAGTTTATTTCTATCATCACTACCACCATCACCATCGTTGTTATTATCATCACCATTGTCATCACCAAAGCCATTAATTAGTAACCTTGGCCAAGTCTTTCAATCTCTCTGACTTCATTTAGTTCTCTCACAAAATGAGAGGACTAATCTAGTTGATCTCCATGTAACTGTAATTATTAATATGAAATGATGTTTTTGAGAGTGTTTTGTAAAAGCCTGAATCATCATCATCACAGTCATCATCATCACCATCTTACAGTCTTTTGAGCTCTGAATTTTTATAAAAAAACGAAAAACCATCTAGGATATTAATCCTTGGCTCTCCTGCTTTCTTATCTCAAAGCCGGGACTAAAGCAGATAGTTTAAATTTGGCAACTCACCCATTTTTGCTTTCTTCATCATTACTTCATATTTCCCCATTGTGTATAGCAAGTCATGGAAAACAGATAGGGTTCCTGAAGCCAGAGCCAAAATAGGAAGAGGAGGAGGAAGCCTAGGGCTGAGCTTGGCCTCCCCAGTACTCAGAACATGGGCAGGACTGGACACTCACAGAAGTTAGAGAAGAGACAGACCTGAGTGTAAGTTCATCTCTTAGAAAGCCCCCTGCTTTCTGCTCCTTGGTGAAGCCATTGTCTCTTTGGAGGACAGAAAGTCCTTTCTGGAGGACACTCATCTTAGAGAGTGTCAAAGAAGGTTATCATTGTCTGGGAAAAGATCAAGCTTAATTTCTGTTCAGACAGAAATCGATTTGAAGTACAGGAAAATAGAGATTTGCCTTTTGAATAATATTGAGGGCCTTGTGGTGCAATCATGTATATTAAATTGAGAAGACATAAATAGGAACATTTATTTTTTTTATCAGGGCTAGTCATATTTACTGGCAATCGATTTGAAGTACAGGAAAATAGAGATTTGCCTTTTGAATAATATTGAGGGCCTTGTGGTGCAATCATGTATATGAAATTGAGAAGACATAAATAGGAACATTTATTTTTTTTATCAGGGCTAGTCATATTTACTGGCTGCCCAAACTAAATAAAATAATATTTGAAAGTTAGCTAAAAACAATAACAATAATAGTGATACTGTACTGAGAGCTTGATATGTATTGCTATTTAATATGTATATTTAAAAATTATACCTTCCCCCAGTGTACTTCTAACTAAATCTCTCTCTTCTTTGTAGAACTCTCACCAACTTAATCTTATTTCCCATCATTCTCTTCTAAGAACTCTGCATTTTGACTGTTTGCTGAATAGTGGTTTTCAACTTTTTTTTTCTTAACGTATCTTTTATTTTTCAGACTTCATGTCCTTGTTTGGGACTCCTCTCCTTCCTCCTGGCTGTTATCCCTACCTATCTTCAAGGCTTATATCAGACCTCCATCTAGAAGCTGTCTAATCTTCACAGCCAAAGGGGCTCCCCTTCCTTGTTCTAAGTACTAGTGTGGTAGATAATGCGTTTGCTAAATAAGCACAGTGCTACCTCTAAAATTTTACAGTACTATACGATTTTATTCTAGTAGCTGCTGAATGTATAGTTGTTCTTTGACAGCTGTGAATGGAAAAATAGAAATGATCTGTTTTATTTAAATCTAGAATAATTTGCACCAACCTTTTGTGTTGCTTTCAATAGTTTAATAGTAATTCCAAAGTAATTAGGACGATTAGCCATTGAGAATGGCTTTAGTCATGTTTAAATAAAAACCTGAAACATTGCTCAAAATTATTAGTATGATGCATTTGCTATATTTATATTCCTTTTGTATACAGTGAAAGTAACAATGTCCAGTTAGATGCTTCCGTTTTGTATACATTATAATTTTGAAATAAAGCTGTGATAAATTTATATTTGTAGTGTTCATATCAGTTGTCATTTCACCTGATTTTATTACTCTGCCAATTGTGATAAATATGTGTATGTCAAGGCATTTAACCTAGCAATAAGCCCAGACTCTAGAGAGATTTTAAAAAATAGACCAGAGTTATCTTTATTGTTCTCCCATCTCCTTTTTTGGTGCCCTTTTGTCAACTTTCAAAATTTCTCTAGTTCTCTTGTATATTTTAAAAGAGAAATAAATGTTGCTTATCAGAGTAGTAAATGACCAGTGGAGAGATTTCAAGCATCTCTATGAGAAAGATTTGTATGCAAGACAACCTCTATAAAAAGTGAAGAATAATTAATATATTATTTCCTGAAACCTCAGGGAGTTATGTGGTTAATAGACTAGTTTTGTATTAATTATCAGCAACTTAGGAACCATTAATAAGTGAAAGTAGTTCCATTCCATAGGTATAGAGAGCCCCTATGTATGAGTACAGAGCATCTTCCAAGTTTGTTTAAAAGTTTCTTGTTTGGATCTTAAGGCACATTTCCCTTGAGTTCCAGGCTAGACCACAAAAGCCTGAAATATAATACAGTATAATATTATAGGTATCATTTTTGGGAACTGGGGAAAAGATGAAGCATGAACCACCAGGAATAGATAGTCTTGGTCGTGGGCAACTCATTTGGAATTTGTACCAGAGATGGCTCTTTGTATATCTGCAGAGCAAAAGGGAAAGAGGTTTTATTCCCTATAGCCAAGATATGGAAACAACCCATGTGTCCATCAATGGATAGATAGATAAAGAAATTGTATGTGTGTATATACATACACACACGTATGTATACACATATATGCATATACACATATATACACACATGTATCCACACACATATATATGTATACATATATACAATGGAATATTTTTCAGCTTTAAAAATAACTGCTATTAGCAATAAGATGAATGAATCTAGAGGACATTATGTTAAGTAAAATAAGCCAGACACAGAAAGAAAAATACTGCATGATCTCACTTATGTGTGGAATCTAACAAAATAAAACAAAACTTGAATATATAGAAACAGAGTAGAAAGGTAGTTACCAGGGATGGGGAGTGTGGGGAAAATGGGGAGATGGAGATCAAATGGTACAAAGTTTCAGTTATGTAGAATAAAAAAACCTAAAGATCTAATGTACAGCATGAGATCTATAGTTGATAGTATTGTATTGTATACTAAAAATTTACTGAGAGAATAGACTTTAGGTACTTGTGACACACACACTCACACACACACACACACACAGTAACTATGTGAGATGATGGATGTGTTAATTTGCTTGATTGTGGTAATCATTTTACTGTGTGTGTGTGTGTGTGTGTGTGTGTCTGAGACATCATATATGATGTTAGCATCATGTATGTATTCCTTAAACATATACAATTAAAAAATAGCTGATGCAAAGTTAAAAAAAAATCTTATCAAAAATTCTACAATGAAGCAGGGGTAGATGGCCTAGACTCTTGCCTGCTCTTGCCCCTTTTCTATTCATCAATCTCAGAAGTATTTCCTGGACCCTTTTCTATTCATCAATCTAAGAAGTATTTCCTGGAACCAAAGTACCCTATGAAAAAAGACTGAAATTCTAAGCCAATTACTCTGAGTAAGGGTTTTGGCCTTATTAGAAGGAGCTGTGTTGTGTTAAGTAGTTAGTGTAAGTCCATTTCTATCTATTGTGCTTGGCTTAATAAGTTCAAAATCTTTAGAGTAGGTCTGTAGGCAGGAGATCCAGAGAAGAGTTGCAGATTGACTTTTGGATGACTAATTTTTATGTCAACTTGACTGGGCTAAGGGATGCCCAGATAGCCAGTTAAACATTATTTCTGGGTGTGATTATGAGGGTGTTTCCCTAAGAATTAATTAGCATTTGAATTGGGGGACTGAGTAGAGCAGATGTCCCTCCCTAATGTGGGTGGGCATTATCCAATTCATTGAGGGCCTGAGTACAGCAAAAAGGTTGAGGAAGGTTGAATTTGCTCTCTGCTTGACTGCTTGAGCTGGAACATCCATCTTCTCGTGCTCTTAGCACTCCTGTTTCTCAGGCCATCAGACTTGGCCTGAAATTTATACCATCCTCCTTTTGGCTCTCAGGTTTTTTTTTTTTTTTTTTTTCCTTTTTGTCTTTTTTCGTGTCCGGCAATGGATCACAACCCTCAGTGTCGCGCCCGTACCGGACCGGGACCGGCAAGGGATCGTAACCCTCGGCGCTGCGCCCGCACCTCGCTCAGCCAGTGAGCGGGAACCGGTCTGTATGTGGGATCCGAACCCTTGGTGGGAGCGCCGCCGCGCTCCCAAGTGGCACACTGTAGCAGTGCGCCACTGGGCCGGCCCGGCTCTCAGGTTTTTGAACTATAACACCAACTTTCCTGGGTCTCTAGCTTGGAGAGGACAGATCATGGGACTTCTCAGCCTCTGTAACTGCATGAGCCAATACATAATAATAAATCTTTTTCTAGATATATATATCCTGTTGGTTCTGTTTCTCTGGAGAACCCTAATACATATTTCAAAGGCAGTCTGCTGGCAAATTCCTTCTTGCTTGGGGAGGTCAATCTTTGTTCTCTTAAAGCCTTCAATTGATTGGATGAGGCTCACCCACATCATGGAGAATAGGCCGCTTTACTCAGAATCCACTGATATAAATGTTAATTTTATCCAAAAATCACCCTCCAAGAAACATGCAGAATAATGTTTGACCAAATATCTGGGCACTGTGGCCCAGCCAAGCTGACACACAAAATGATCCATTATACCTCTCTGTATCTTTTTGCTTTACTTTCTGGGAAATTTCATTAGCTTGTCTTCCACTTTGGTTTATCTTACAGATCTCTTTATTTTTCACTTTGGCTTTCATCTTTTATGTTTGAGGCTTTTCTAAAATGTCCTGTAATCCTTAGTTGTCCATTTGTACTTAAAATTTGGGCTATATGTAGCTGGTTAGAACTCCGTATGCATGGGTGAAGCTTATTATTGTTGGGGAAGCAGACATTGGGGGAATCCTCCCATGTCAGCATCTTTAAGTCTTTTCTCTTGGACTGGTCAAATTTTTCAGGTTGTTCTAATCTCTTAGACTGCCTGTGAGCATTCTGGGTGCTGAATTGAGGAAGAAGGTTTCTATATTCAGTCTGTAAACTTTTCCTTAATTCTCTTGATTTTGTTATTTTGTTCCCGCCTTCAACTGTAGCTGGTATTTCCCATCCCAGAGAATTTCTCTTTAAATCTCTTGAGAAAATAAGCCAATAA
>NW_007732331.1:166323-168874 GCF_000696425.1 Galeopterus variegatus | reverse complement strand
CGAACCCTCGGCGGGAGCGCCGCCGCACTTCCCAAGCGGCACACTATAGCAGTGCGCCACCAGGCCGGCCCGGGAAAGTTTATTTTTTAAAAAGCATAACAATGCTATTACCAGATCCCAAGTAAACCCAATAATTTCTTAATATGAGATATCCATTGAATGTTCAAATTTCCACAATTTTATCATCAAACATTTTTATGGTTAGTTTATTCAAATCAAAATAAGGTGCGAGTTTTTTTTTTAAATGGGCAAAGATTTTAATAGACATTTCACCAAAGAAGATCTATAATGGCAAATAAGCACATAAACAGGTGCACAACGTCATTAGAGAAATGCAAATTAAAACCACAATGAGATATCACTGAAGACTCATTATACACCACACACACACACACACACACACACACACACACACACACACACATTCAATTGTTTATAATTTAAAAGACCAACAATAACAAATGTTGGCAAAGATATGGAGAACCTGGAACCTTCATTGCTGGTAAGAATATAAAATGGTACAGCCACTTTGGAAAACAGCTTTCACAGTTCTTAAAAGTTTAAACATAAGCTTACTATATGACATAGCAATTCCACTATTAGTTCTCTACCCAAATGAAATGAAAACATATTATGACGTTTCATACTAGCATTAATCATAATAGCCTAACCCGGGAAACAATCCAAATGTCTGTCAACTGTTGATTGAATGAACAAAATGAGATATATCTCTACAATAGAATTCTATTCAGCAATAAAAAAGAACATGGTATAGCATGAATAAACTTCAAAAACATTATGCTCAGTGAAAGGAACTAAATGCAAAAGACTACATATTGTATGTTTCCACTGAAGTGTAATGTCCATAAGAGGCGAATCAATAAAAGAAGGCAGATGAATGGTTTCCTCTGGTTTTTTTCAATTTATGTTTCCCTCTTTTCCTTTTGCCTTTTTTCAATGATCGCCTTACCTTTTGACTTTGACTTTTTCTTGACTCACCTAGTGCTAACTTCTGTACTGCTTCCCTCCGAAGTCATTAATGAAGCTTTTTCTGTGTCTGGTCACATTTTTCCCTTACAGCTTGCTTTTTCAGCTGTTTAATTTGGTTGTGTGAGGTCTAAATCAGAAAATGTATGTGAATAATTTAGCATGATTTCTAGTACATAGTACATAGTTTGTATTTAAATAAATGATACCTGTATTAGAGTTCCTCAGAGAAACAGAATTGATAGGATACATACAAACACATACATACATACACACGAGAGAGAGAGAGAGAGAGAGAGAGAGAGAAAGAGACTAATTTTAAGGAATTGGCTCATGTGATTGCATAGCTGGCAAGTCCAAAATCTGTAGGGCAAGCAGGCACCCTGTAAGTTCAGGTAAGAGTTGATGTTGCAGTCCTGAGTGTAAAATCTACAACACAGCCCAGACAGGCTGGAAACTCAAGTAGAGTTTTGATGTTGTTGCAGTCTGGAGGCTGAATTCCTTCTTCTGGAAATTTCAGCCTTTGCTCTTAAGGCTTTTTACTGACTGGATGGGGCCCATCCACATTATGGAGGGTAATCGGCTTTACTAAAAGTCTACTGATATAAATGTTAATCAAACCTAAAGAATGCTTTCACAGCAACATTTAGACTGGTATTTGACCAAACAACTGTACACCACAGCCTAGCCAAGTTGACACATAAAGGTAACCATCACAGTGTCTGTTATAATTACTCTCCAAGTTTGATATTCTTTACTCAACTCTGAGTTAATCAGTGACCAGACTTTTCATAGGACTGGGGAAGAAGAGCTCAAAGAAAGAACATTCAGCAGGAAACTTGGCTCTGATGAACTTGTCCAGTAGTTCTCAACCATGGTAGTTCTCAGCCCGAGTGCACATGAGAATCACCTGGGGAGGTTTTAAAATGTTAGATGAATGGGTCCATCTGGAAGTTTGCTAAAATGCAGTCCCAGCCTCACTCAGATTAGGATTCTGGAAGAGCTAAAGATATGCCACAATTTCATTCTAATATTTGGATTTCTAGTTTTCATATGCTTGACAAGATACTAAAATATTGTAAAAGGACCGAACGTTGGTTCGTTGTAGATTCTATTAATTGATTTTATTACTTGGTATTTCTCTTTTAACATGTCATGACAGTATGAAAAAGTGAGCACAAACTTATATTTGCCCTAATTATTTTGGAAACGAAATATTATTGGTGTTTTGTTAAGTATTCTGCCTTTAGTATAGAATTTCTCAGCAAATGGAGTCATATGGATTTGGGGAAGATATGCGCTCAAAATGTTTGTAGACCTTCCTTAGTTGATATTTGCATTTAGAATTTATAGTGTTAGAAAAATGACTGCTGGGCCAGCCTGGTGGCGCACTGCTGTAGTGCACCGCTTGGGAGCGTGGTGGCGCTCCCGCCGAGGGTTTGGATCCCACATACAGACCGGTTCCCGCTCACTGGCTGAGCGAGGTGCGGGAGCAACGCCGAGGGTTGCGATCCCGTTGCCGGTCCCGGTCCGGTGCGGGCGCGACCCTGAGGGTTGCGATCCC
>NW_007732331.1:152641-166191 GCF_000696425.1 Galeopterus variegatus | reverse complement strand
GGGTTGCGATCTGTTGCCGGACACGGAAAAAGACAAAAAGGAAAAAAAAAAAAAGAAAAATGACTGCTGGTTGGTTTGGGATCTTTAAGCAAAAAAAGGGCTCTTTTGAAATGAAAAATAACCCAAAGTCTGTGAGTTATATACAGGAAAGACTCATTTTTCTAAACTCAACTTCTTAGAGACATAAATGGTCCTGGAAAGGTAGTCTGTGCTCTGAGTCTTGTGGATAAGAGCAAAACAGTCCTAGGTCACCTCCTATACTTTGCCATTTACTTGCTTGGGGATCTTGGATAAGTTACTTACCGTTACAAGAGTCAGCTTCCTTATTTTAAAGTAGGGTCACACAACCTACTCACATGATTTGTTATAAGGATGAACTTAATAACCTACATAAAATGCTTAGTACAGAATAAGCATTTAACAATGCTTCTTTTCTAAAGTGAGCACGACTATGTGGCCAGTGGGAAGGGCCACTAATAATACTTAAAACCAGCATTGAGTTCTTAGCACGGTGATTCTTGCACATAATTAGAAAGTAAAGTCCTTTTTAATAAGTAATAAATTTTGCTTTACAAATAAGTCGTAGGTTTTTTTGCCAAAGTGAGCCATTTTTTTCAGGGCTGTAACTCGAGGGTTAGGAGATCAGATCTTGTACTTCTCTTAACCACTGAGATATTTTATCAAAAGAGGGGCAGTTTGAAGCAAGTAGTTGTTGTCTATTTCATAACTATACTTCTGGCATGGACTTTAAGCCTGTCCAATAATACATTTATAAAGAGGAAATTCCTCCTCCCTTGCCTTAGAATCCCAGATTATTTTAGTGAGGCCTACAGTCTGCCCTGCAAAAAATTGTCAGGAGACTCTAATGCAGTGAATTGCATTTGTGTTAGTGAAAAAAATCTTTAATAAGTACTTTTAGTCTGTAGTTGTAGTTGGCAGACTTTTTTTCACTTTACCTATGTATTTCTATGCAGTGCAGGTAAGACACTTAAAAGCATATTTCTGGTAGTGGTTTTATAAAGGAATATTAAGGGTCAGAGTCCTTTCCTCTCTCTACTTGTCATTTTCTGTTCTGTTACCAGTTTTAAGAAAGGAACTATACATTTTGGGAGGAATCTTTTTTTGTTTAAGTTATTACCTAGGGCAAGACATACTTTGTCTTTTTTTTGGTCTAACAAAAAGGCACTTTTCTGTGCTTTCCCCTGAGGAGCTGTATTAATTAGGTCATTCTGGTTTCAATGAATACAGCCTTAATCCATCTATCTAAAGGAAAAAAGGTTTATTATAGAGACACATGGACCAGAACTGGAATGTGTCGGGATCTCTTAAAGATCCAGGAATTATTCTTTTCTTGGTTCCTCTCTCTCAGGTCATTATAGTAGGTAATAAATAGACCACCACCAATATTTGTGGAATGAATCAATGAATGTTTTTTTTTTCTCTCTTGTTACCTCTGCTTCTCTCTCCGTGTCTGCTTCATTATCTTCTTGTTATTAACCAGTCTGTCTCTATTTCTAGGATAAATTCCATAGGAAGCAAATATGCCTAGTATATTATTGTTGTTGTTGATTTATTATTTGGGCCCAATGTATCAGACTATGTATTGGCCAAATGACAGACAGGTCCTACTTATATATCAGATAACATCAAGATACAGGTTTGATCCCTGTATTGGCCAGCCACACACACAGAGAAATAATAATAAAATAAATAAATAAAATAAAATTTAATTGTACATATTTGTGGTGTACAGTGTTGTTTCAGTATGTGCATATATTGTGCAATGGTTCACTTAGGGTAGGTAGCATATCCGCCCCCTGAACATTTATCTTTTCTTTGTGGTGGTTATGGTCAAGATTCTCTTTTCTAGCTATTTAGAAATATACAGTATAATATTAGCTCCAGTCAGCCAAGAACAGCAGAATTTATTCTTCCTATCTACTTGTAACTTTGGGGCTGTTAATCTACCACTCCACCCGCACCTCCTGCCCCAGCGTCTGGCAACCATTATTTTACTCTCTACTTCTATGAGAACCACTTTTTTTTTTTTTCCCAAAGATTCCACATATGAGCAAGATCATGTAGTATTTGTCTTTCTGTGTCTGGCTTACTGCACTTAGCATGATGTTCTCCAGTTCCATGTTGTTGCAAATGACAGAATTTCATCTTGTTTTATAGCTGAATAGTATTCCATTGTGTATGTATACCACAGTTTTTTAATTCATTCATCTGTTGATGGGCATAAAGGTTGATTCCATCTCTTGGCTATTATGAATAGTGCTGCAAAGAACATGGGAGTGCAGGTGTCTCTTTGGTATGTTGATTTAATTTCCTTTGGGCACATACTCAGAAGTAGGATTACTGGGTCATCAGGTAGTTGTATTTTTAGTTTTGTGAGGAACCTCCATAATGTTTTCCGTAGCTTACATACATTCCCACAAACGATGTACTAGAGTTCCCTTTTTTCTGCATCTTTGCTAGTACTTGTTATTTTCTCAGTATCCTCACCAGCCTTTGTTACTTTTTGTGTTTTTGATAATAGCAATTCTAACAGGACTGAGATGATATCTCATTGTAGTTTTAATTTACATTTCCCTGATGATTAGTGATGTTGAGCATTTTTTTCATATGCCTGTTTACCATTTGTATGTCTTCTTTTGAGAAATGTCTGTTCAGGTCCTTTGCCCATTTTTAATTGTGTTATTTATTTTTATGATGTTGAGTTGTTTGAGTTCCTTATATATTTTAGATATTAGCCCCTTGTCAGATGTGTAGTTTGCAAACACTTCCTCCCACTCTGTAGGTTGTCTCTTCACTTTGTTGATTGTGTCCTTTGCTGAGCAAAAGCTTTTTAGTTTGGTGTAGTCCCATTTGTCTGTTTTTGCTTTAGTTGCCTGTGCCTTTGTAGTCTTGTTCAAAAGAGTGCTGTCCACTCTGGTTTCATGTAGCGTTTCCCCTGTTTTCTTCTAAAAGTTTCATACACATAATAATTGTACACATTTATAAGGTACAGTGCGATGTTTCAAAACATGTATACAATGTATAATAGTCAAATTAGGGTCATTGGCATATTCATCACCTCATGTATTTATTATTTCTTAGTGGTGAGAACATTCAAAACCCTCTCTTCTTGCTGTTTTAAAATATACAATAATATATTATTGTTAACTATAATCACCCCACTGTGCAATAGAACTTATTCCTCCTATCTAACTGTAACTTTGTACCTGTTGATTTCATTTTTTATAGCTGAATATTATTCCATTGTATAAATGTGCCACTTTTTAAAATATGCATTTATGTGTTAGACTTAGTAGGAAGTGTTAAATTATTAAATATTTAAAATTACCATGTTCTTTGGAGAATCCCTATTTGGCCACATACTGTTTCATAACATCTACTTATTTAAAAGTTTCTTAATCTATGGTCCAGCATTTCTGAGTGTATATCCAAAAGAATTGAAAGGAGTTGAACAGATATTTACACCAATGTTTATAGAAGCATTATTCACAATAGCCAAAAGGTGGAAACAACCCATATATTGTATAATACGTATAAATATATATTATACAGATTGTATGTCATACCATGGAATATTATTTAGCCTTAAAAAGTTAGGAAATTCTGTCACATGCTACCGTATGGATGAACCTTGAAGATATTATGGTAAGTGAAAATAAGCTAGACATAAAAGGACAAGTACTGTATGAGATCACTCATATGAGGTACCTAGAATAGTCAAATTTATAGAGACAAAAAGTAGAATGGTGATTTCTAGTGGGTGGGAGAGGGGACAATGGGGAGTTATTGTTTAATGGGTACCAAGTTTCAATTTCGCAAAATGAAAAGGGTTCTGAAGATGGATGTTGTTATGCTTTCACAACAGTATGATGTACTCCATGCCACTAACTGTACACTTAAAGTGATTAAAAATTTTATGTTATGTATATTTTACCACAATTTAAAAAATTCTGTTTTCTCTTAGGAAAATGGACACACTTATGCACAAATAGGTCTCTGATTGTGTTACCCCCCCCCCCTTTTAAAAAAATACAAATGGTATCACATGCTACATATAAAAGAGAACTCTTCAGGAGACATACTTTCTAAATATTTTCTGTGTCAACCTATCTTTTCTCCATTCCTATTATTATTATTCAGTCCACTGTTGAAGGGTACAGGGATGTTACTTTGCAGACTGTCACTCAATTTGGGTTTCCTTTATGCTTCCTCATGATTAGTTTCAGCTTACTTACTTTTTGTCAGTAATACCACAGAAGAGATATTGTGTACTTCTCAGTGTATCATATCAAGATGCACCTCATGTTGGTTTGTGCCAACATTACTGGGGAAGTGAATTTTAGCCACTTGGTTAAGGTAGAATCATCCAGGTTTCTCCACTGCAAAATTACCAATTTTCCTTTTGTAATTAATAAGCATGTGTGAGGAGATTCTTTGAGATGGTGTATATGTCATCTTCTTATTCAGACTTTAAGGTTTTAACTTCAATTGATGATTTTTGTTTGAGTCAATCATTACCATGATGACTAAAAAATTATTATTACTAAGTTCATTTTCATTGTCTCAAGGTCTGCTGAACTAAGCTAGGCTGGGTTAGTAGGGCTGTGTGGTGCCTCTTGTACCAATCTCTGCCTCCTGAAGTCCTGTTTACCATTTTCAGAGACTTGGCTTGCAGTCTCAGCAGAAGGGTAGATTCCCAGGAAGACTGTGAAAGAGATTTGGGGATCAGGTTGATTATCAAATACGCTGAATTTGTCTCTGTGTCAACCATGTTCTAGCTCCAGAGAAATAAGAGAGTTGCTAGTGAAGTTGGTGCCATTTTGTGTACTTTCTATACCTTGAACTCTATTTCGGGTATCTTGTCCCTTGTCTTGTATAAGGACTCATCAGGTTTTCTTTTTCTCTGGAAATGTAATCTAGATCTTCAATTTTGAAAGGAAATTTGTACTCTTGACTCTGGAACTCCAATTTCTTTGGCAAATTTTTCTCTGGAATCAATCCCAGGGTGAGGGTTTGCAAATGCTTTGATGAGTGTGTGTATCTGAGAGGAGCTGTAGTTGGTACAACACTGTCTGACTTCACTACTTTGAGTCTGTTTTTTAAGGTGATCTTGCTCATGGCTTTGGCTTGATTCTAAAGTCTCCCCAAGGTTTGTTCTTTTCTGAAGTTGGTCCCTAGCTCTTTGATTGTGAAACCAAATCTGGATTCTTGACTCTTCAGTGTTGATTTCTAAAGCAAGTTTCTGTTTGGTAGTATAACCTGCATAAAGTTTTTGATTGAAGGCATTGATGAGAATTTTCAATTGATCTTCTGTGAATTTTGTGTGACTGCAGCTACAGTTTGTTGATACAGTGTTGCTTAGAGAGTTGTCTTGGACCATTTTGGAAGAGTGTCCTGGTGTCTAAGAATTCAGCTAGGAGACAAATGGTCAGCACTGAGGCCGGGTTTTATATAATTTGAATTGATTTTTGTGTATCGTGAGAGATAGGGATCTAGTTTCAATCTTCTACATGTGGATATTTAGTTTTCCCATCACTACTTATTGAAGAGGCTGTCCTTTCCCCAATTTATATTCCTGGCACCTTTATCAAAAATCAGTTAGCTGTAAGTTTATCGTTATTATTAACTGATTATTATCAGTTGGCTTGGGTTTATTTCTGGGCTTTCTATTCTGTTCCATTGGTCTATTTGTTTTTATGTAAGTACCATGCTGTTTTGGTTACTATAGCTTTATAGCATATTTCGAAGTCAAGTAATGTGGTGCCTCCAGCTTTGCTCTTTTTATTCAAGATATTTTTGGCCATATGGAGTCTTTTGTGGTTCCATACAAATTTTAAGATTGTTTTTCTATTTCTGTGAAGAATGTCATTGGTATTTTGATAGGGATTGCATTGAATCTGTAGATTGCTTTGGGTAATGGACATTTTGATGATATTAATTCTTTCAACCCAGGAACATGGGGTATCTTTCCATTTATTTGTGTTTTCTTCAGTTTCTTTCACCAATGCTTTATAGTTTTTATTACAGATCTCTTTTACCTCCTTGGTAAATTTACTCCTAGGAATTTTATTTTTTTTGGTAGCTATTGTAAATGGGATTACTTTCTTGATTTCTTCTTCTGATATTTTGTTGGCATATAGGAACACTTGATTTTTATTTGTTGATTTTGTATCCTGCCACTTTACTGAATTCATTTATTATTCTAGTAATTTTTTGGTGTTTTTAGGGTTTTCTATATGTATGATCATGTCATTTGCAATATTATTTGCAATTTTTTGATGGACACTTTCTAAAGAACTTTGTTGATGTTAAGTAAAGTATATACCATTATTTTATACATATATATGAAGTAATGTGTGTGTGTGTGTATATATATATAAACTTCATAAAGTTCATGGAAATGTTTGTTTTATCTTTTAATTCTGTTTTTCCATGAACTTTCTGAAGTACCCTTGTCTGTGTATACAGTGAGAAAAATAAAAACATTAAGATACATATATGTGTGTATATAGTGAGAAAGATAAAAAAATTAAGAGAGAATTAATAAGAACATAATAGAAAATACTATTTAACAGGTAACAAAAGCAAAAATAGGCAAATGGGATTATATTAAACTAAAAAGCTTCTGCATATCAATGGATGCAATCAACAGAGTGAAGAGACAACCTACAGAATGGGAGAAAATATTTGCAAACTGTACATCCAATAAGGAGTTAATGTCCAAAGTGCATGGGTTGGCTTTAGCTCAACTGGTTAGTTGCTTCCTCATGCTGGACTTCTCCAAAATAATAAGAAACTCAGACAACTCAACAGCAAAAATATAAATAACCCAATTTTAAAAAAAGGGCAAAAGACTTGAATAGACATTTCTCAAAAGACACATGCAAATGGTCAATGCGTATATGAAAAAATGCTCAACATCATTAATCATCAGAGAAATGCAAATCTAAACCACAATGAGGTATCACCTCACTCCTGTTAGAATGGCTGTTATCTAAAAGACAAAAGGTAAGTGTCAGTAAGGATGTGGAGAGAAAGAAACCCTTGCATACTATTGGTGGAAATGTAAATTAGTACAGCCATTATAGAAAACAGATTGAGGTTCCTTAAAAAATTAAAAATAGAGCTATCATGTTATCTAACAATTTCTGTTTTGAGTATATATCTAAAGGAAGTGAAATCAGTACGTCCAAGAGGTATCTGCATTTTCATGTTTACTGCAGCTTGATAGCCAATACGTGGAGTCAACCTAAGTGTCCATCAACAGATGAAAGGATAACGAAAATGTGTTATATATTCAGCCATAAAAAGAAAGAAAATCCTGTCATTTGAAACAACATGGGTGAACCTGAGGACATTATGTTAAGTGAAGTAAGCCAGGCACAGAAAGACAAATCCTGCATCTCGTTCATATATCGAATCTTAAAAAGTTGATCTCATAGAAGCAGAGAGTAGAATGGTGGTTACCAGAGCTGGGTGGTTAGGGGGGAAGTGAAGGTTGGTGAGATGTTGGTCAAAGGATACATAATTACAGTTAGATAAGAAGAATAAGTTCAAGAGATCTGTTGTACAACATGGTGACTATAGCTAGTGAAGAAATATTCTTCAAAAATGATGGGACGAGTCATGCACAGAAAGAGAAATACCACATGTTCTCACTTATTGGTGGGAGCTAAAAATTAATATATAAATTCACACACACACACACACACACACACACACACAAAACCGGGGGGGCGGGGAGAAGATATAACAACCACAATTACTTGAAGTTGATAAGACAAGCAAACAGAAAGGACATTTTTGGGGGGGGGAGGGAGGAGAGGGAGGAGGGAGGGTGGTTTTGGTAAGGGGCAACATTAATCAACCACAATGTATATCAACAAAATAAAATTTAAAATAAAATGGTGGGAGTGGACATTAGGTGTTTGTACCACAAAAATGATGAACTGTGAGGTAATGCATTTGTTGATTAGCTAGATTTGATAATTCCATAACATATATATACTTCAAAACATTATGTTGTATTTGATAAATACATACAATTTTATATGTCAATTTTAAAAAACAATAAAAAAAGGAAATGCTATTTATATTGACTTTGGACATTTGTTTCAAATTATTTACAGAATAGTCACCAATGTTCCAGACACTCTGTGGTTGCTTGGATTCTGATAAAAAACAATTCAAAGAGTTCCTTCCCTCACAGAGCTTACTATTTTGTAAAAAAGATAGACATTAAATATGATTATTTAAATATAGATGTGAAAAGTGTTATGAAATAAAAGTATACTATGCAGTAAAGGCATAGCTGGGGACCTCATTTAAAATGTGGATTAGAAAAAACTTTTATGAGGAAATAATATTTAAGCTAAGACCTGAAAGATAAACAGCAATTATCCAAGCAAAGTAGGAAAGAGAGGAAGGGAAGAAACATTTCAGAAAAAAGGAGTAGAGTGTGAAAAGACAGATCTTGGAACCTTTAAAAAGCTTTAAAAAAAGAGACTTGTGAGATATAAATAATATATTTTTTCATTTTGAAAATTAGGAAAATGAAGTTCTGTGATATTAAATGATTTGTCTAAGATTACATTAAATAGTGGAAGTAATATGGGATCTTAAGTTGTTGTCATCTTTTTTAAAAAAATAGATACATTTGCTTTAAAATAAAAAAAACCCATTTAATAAAATTTACTGTTTCTGGTGTATAACTCTAAGAGTTTGGACAAATACATGATCATGTAGCCACTACCACAATTAAGATACTGAAGAATTCCATCACCCTTACCAAAATGCCATCATTCTGCTCTTTTGTCATCAACCCCTCTCCCCAACCCTAACCCCTGGCAACCACAGAGCTCTGTCCCTGTATATTTGCTTTCCCCAACCCCTCTCCCCAACCCTAACCCCTGGCAACCACAGAGCTCTGTCCCTGTATATTTGCTTTTTTTCCCCCCAATAATGTCATATAAATGGAATCATGTAGAATGTAGTGTTTTATGTCTGGCATCTTTAACTTTACATAAGACATTTACTATTTCATCCATGTTCTTGTGAATATCAGTAGTTCATTCATTTTTATTGGAGAATGGTGTTCTTTTGTGTGGGTATGGATGTACCACAATTTGTTTATCTATTCATCAGTTTAAGGACATTTGCTTTTTTTTTTTTTTTGGTGTCTCTGAATAAAGCTACTCTAAATATTCATGTACAGGTTTTGTGTGAAAAAGTATTTATTTCTCTTAGGTAAATACCCAAGAGTGGAATTTCTGGGTCATATGTTCAATGAATGTCTAACTTTATTAGAAACTGCCCAACTGTTTTCAAAGTGGTTGTACTATTTTTCATTCTCACCAGTAATGTTTGAGAGTTCCAGTTGCTCTGCATCCTTGCTAGCACTTGTAATCATCAGTTTTTTCCCCCATTATAATAAATATGTAGTGGCAGCTCCTTGTGGATTTTCATATGCATTTTTCTAATGACTAATGATATTGGGCATCTTCTCATGTGCTTATTTACCGTATGTGTATCTTCTTTGGTGATGTTATCTTTCAAATCTTTTGTCTGTTTTTTTAAAAAGTGAGTTTTTTTGTTTTCATGTTTGAGGAATTCTTTATATATCTTGGATACAAGTTTTTTGTGTGACATGTGATTTGCAGATATCTTTTCCCAATCTATAGCCTAATCTTTTCAATGTCTTAACAGTGTCTTTGGCAAAGCAAAAGTTATTTGTTTTGATGAAGTCCCATTTATCAAAACAATTTTTATGAATCATGCTTTTGGTATTGTATGTTTGCCTAAACCACTGTTACAGATATTTTTTCCAATGATTCTTCTGAAAACTATACTTAATAGTTTTATGTTTTACATTTAAGTCTGTGATCCATCTGATCCATTTTGAGTTAAATTTTGTGTAAGATGCGAGGCATGGTTTGAGGTTCTTTTTTTTTTTGTGCTTAGAGATGTTCGTTAGTTCTAGCACCTCTTATGGAAAAGACTGTCATATCTCCATTGGATTGCCTTTGTACCTTTATCAAAAATCAATTGATCATATGGGCCTATTTTTTGACTGTACTTATACATTGAAAACTCCATCGGACAATGATCTATTTTTTTTGCTCTTAATTGCCAAGCATGTTTTAAAGAACTCAAGATGGAAGAATACTATATTTACTTAGAAATTTATGATTTCTGTCTTCCTTCATTTCTGAGGTTACAAGTTTCCTTATGGTATCTTCTTCTAACATGTGAAGAACTTCCTTTTAGCAATTGTTGAGAAGTTTCGTGTTAATGGGTTCTCGCAGATTTTCCTTAAGAATGTCTTTGTCTTTATTAATAAAGNTATATTTACTTAGAAATTTATGATTTCTGTCTTCCTTCATTTCTGAGGTTACAAGTTTCCTCATGGTATCTTCTTCTAACATGTGAAGAACTTCCTGTTAGCAATTGTTGAGAAGTTTCGTGTTAATGGGTTCTCACAGATTTTCTTTAAGAATGTCTTTGTCTTTATTAATAAAGGATATTTTCACTGGATGTACAATTCTAGTTTGACGGTTCTTTTCTTTCAGTGCTTTAAAAATGTGTGCCATTTTTTTCTGGCCTCCATGATTTCTGATGAGAGATCCTCAGTCTTTGAAATCATTGTTTTCCTATAAGTAATGCATCATTTTTCTTTGGCTACATTTATTATTTTTTTCTTTAGTTTTATGAAGTTTGATTATCATATATCTTTGTATGGATTTTGGGGGACTTATTCTTTTTGGGGTTCATTGAGTTTTTTGAATCTTTGGGTTTATGTCTTTTGCCAAATTTGAAAAGTTTCTAGCCATTTTTTTTCAATTTTTTTTTTGTACTATATCCTTTCTCCTATCCTCCTGGGACTCGGATGATATGAATATTAGGCATTTTGGTATTGTCCTATAGATCCTGAGACTGTTTACTTTTTAATATTTTTTTTTCTCTATGTTGTTCAGGTTGGATACTTTATATATTGATCTGTCTTCAAATTTGGTGATACTTTGTCATCTTTATTCTGCTACAGAACCCACTCAGTGAGTTTTTAAATTTGACCATTGCATTTTNATCTTCAAGAACCGAGGTTCTCTCTTCAACTTCCGTTAGCCTGCTGGTTAAACTCTCCAATTTGTTTTTTATTTCACTGAATAACTTCTTCAGTTCTGTAAGTTCTGGTACATTTTTTTTTTAATGACACTGATTTCCTTGTACATTTCCTCTTTCAGGTCCTGTATGTTTTTCCTGGTTTCATAATGCTGTCTAGCTGTGTTTTCTTGTATCTCATTCAGTCTCTTTAGGATTAACACTCGAAATTTTCTCTATGTTGTTCAGGTTGGATACTTTATGTATTGATCTGTCTTCAAATTTGGTGATACTTAGTCATCTTTATTCTGCTACAGAACCCACTCAGTGAGTTTTTAAATTTGACCATTGCATTTTTCAGTTCTAAATTTTCCATTTTGTTCTTTATATGTCCTATTTCCTCATCGAAACTATCTTTCCACTTATTTTAAGTTTGTTTTGTTTTTGTTTTTTTTTTTTTGATGGCTAGCTGGTATAGAGATTGAACCCTGACCTTGGTGTTATCAGCCCCATGCTCCAACCAACTGAGCTAACTGGCCAGTCCTTAAGAGTGTTTTTAATAGCTGCTTTATCATGTTTTAAAAATAATTCTAATATATGTGTCACCTTGGCATTTATGTGTATGAATTTTCTTCTCCCATGTAATTTTAGATTTGCCTGGTTCTTTGTAATGATGAGTACTTTCATATTTTATCCTGGATATTTTGAATATTATGTTATGAGTTTCTTGATCTTATTTACATCCTATGGTGAATGTTGATATTTTTATTTTAGTAGACAACCAACCCAGAGAGTACAGGTTGCAGGTCTGACCAACCCTTCTGTGATTTGTGGTTTCACTGTCAATTCCACTTTCAAAACTTCTGCAGTGCTATTTTGTTCTGTCCCACGTTTGCAACCAAAGAGCCAATCTGAGATCTGGGAAGTAGTGTATAATTTAGTTCATCTCCTATAATCTTCGTTATAGTGTCTAGGATCATATTCACGCATGTGCAGCTCAGGATGAACTCATATCTCAAGCCTCCTCTTTGCCACAATATCACTAGTACTTTTTGGTTCCCTGGCCAGAAAACTGGACTTTAATTGTCTTGCAATGCCACACTTGTCCCACAGTTATACCCATGTTCATGTCTGAGAGGTAGGTAGACAGAGAGAAAGAAGAAGCACCAGGAGTTTGTCCTCCCTCTTGGACCACACTTCTCCTCCCTCCAAATTTTAGGCACCTCTGAATCTAGCCCTCCCCACCTCTCTGACCCCCACTGCCATTGTTGCTGCTGCCACTGCCACAGAATTTCCTGGGGACTGAGGCATGAGAGAGAGAAAGTAAAAAAATAATAATGATAAAAAGAGAACAACCAGGGATTGCCCTCATTCTAAGGCTCCCTTTCTTTTCCTGCTTGTTGAGCCACAGCTAAGGGGTTTCTCTGTCTGTATCCTGGTGTCTACTCCTGGTTTTGGTGTACCTTGAGTTCAAGCNCTCCAACCAACTGAGCTAACTGGCCAGTCCTTAAGAGTGTTTTTAATAGCTGCTTTATCATCTTTTTAAAATAATTCTAATATATGTGTCATCTTGGCATTTATGTGTATGAATTTTCTTCTCCCATGTAATTTGAGATTTTCCTGGTTCTTTGTAATGATGAGTACTTTCATATTTTATCCTGGATATTTTGAATATTATGTTATGAGATTCTTGATCTTATTTACATCCTATGGTGAATGTTGATATTTTTATTTTAGTAGACAACCAACCCAGAGAGTACAGGTTGCAGGTCTGACCAGCCCTTCTGTGATTTGTGGTTTCAATGTCAATTCCACTTTCAAAGCCTCTGCAGTGCTATTTTGTTCTGTCCCACATGTTTGCAACCAAACAGCCAATCTGAGATCTGGGAAGTAGTGTATAATTTAGTTCATCTCCTATAATCTTCGTTATAGTGTCTAGGATCATATTCATGCATGTGCAGCTCAGGATGAACTCATATCTCAAGCCTCCTCTTTGCCACAATACCACTAGTACTTTTTGGTTCCCTGGCCAGAAAACGGGACTTTAATTGTCCTGCAATGCCACACTTGTCCCACAGTTATACCCATGTTCATGTCCGAGAGGTAGGTAGACAGAAAGAAGAAGCACCAAGAGTTTGTCCTCCCTCTTGGACCACACTCTCCCTCCAAATTTTAGGCACCTCTGAATCTAGCCCTCCCCACCCCTCTGACCCCCACTGCCATTGTTGCTGCTGCCACTGCCACAGAATTTCCTGGGGACTGAGGCATGAGAGAGAGAAAATAAAAAAATAATAATGATAAAAAGAGAACAACCAGGGATTGCCCTCATTCTAAGGCTCCCTTTCTTTTATGCTTGTTGAGCCACAGCTAGGGGGTTTCTCTGTCTGTATCCTGGTGTCTACTCCTGGTTTTGGTGTACCTTGAGTTCAAGC
>NW_007732331.1:149542-152278 GCF_000696425.1 Galeopterus variegatus | reverse complement strand
TCACTAGTACTTTTTGGTTCCCTGGCCAGAAAACTGGACTTTAATTGTCTTGCAATGCCACACTTGTCCCACAGTTATACCCATGTTCATGTCTGAGAGGTAGGTAGACAGAGAGAAAGAAGAAGCACCAGGAGTTTGTCCTCCCTCTTGGACCACACTTCTCCTCCCTCCAAATTTTAGGCACCTCTGAATCTAGCCCTCCCCACCTCTCTGACCCCCACTGCCATTGTTGCTGCTGCCACTGCCACAGAATTTCCTGGGGACTGAGGCATGAGAGAGAGAAAGTAAAAAAATAATAATGATAAAAAGAGAACAACCAGGGATTGCCCTCATTCTAAGGCTCCCTTTCTTTTCCTGCTTGTTGAGCCACAGCTAAGGGGTTTCTCTGTCTGTATCCTGGTGTCTACTCCTGGTTTTGGTGTACCTTGAGTTCAAGCTGGAGTATACTGAAGGAAATACAAGAAACTCACTGCTGGCATTTTGAATTCTAGTTGTCTTCTCCAATCCACCTTCTGTTATTTACTCTTTGGAGCCCTCAAATAGCTGCTCTATGCATTCTGCCCAGGTTTGTCCATCTTTCTCAGAACTAGCACCAGAAGAACACTTATTGTTACATTCTGGCTAATGATTTTAGTGGAGAAAAAGCAATCACCAAATTATGTATTTGTGCTTCATTTTAGCTTTCACTTGTCATGACTAATTGCTTAGTTAATTAAGAACTTCTGTCTTGATGGGGCTCTTGGCAGAGGAAGGTGAATTTCAAATTTAAAAAATCTTCCAATCCACACAAAGAAGATAGACTTAGAAAACACATTTCCATGTGATAAAGGACATAATCAGAGTAAATGATTTGGGATTAAAAACTGCATGATCTTTTTATGTTTTATGATCTTTACTCATTTTGGAAATGAGTATCACGTGTACACAGCCATCTTGCACTACTGCCTCTACATAGAAGGCAGTTTAATGCAGAAAAAATCTGGTCCAAATTTTGCAGTGTCATGTTGGAATCATTCTTTAAGTTCACATATTGTGTAAAATATAACTTAATTGGCTTTCCATAAGAGAGCTAAAGAGATTCTGGAGACTCAAATTTGAATGATGCTGTCCTTGGGCTGTATATTGTAAGTGATTAAGATCAAAGATTCTAGAACCAGATCCCTTGGAATTGAATCCATTTATCTACTTTTGGCTGTGTGACTTTGGGTAAGTTATAGAACCTATTTGTGCATCAATTTTATCCTATATAAATTGGCATGGTAATAGTACCTACCTCACAGTGTTGCTTTTGAGATTCAATAAATTAATACCTGTAAAGCATTTAGAACAATGTCTGTCATTCTCACTACTTTGGAAAATTGAATCTATTGGAGTTAATAATAGTAGTTCATATTTATTGATCAATCCTCACCACCACTCTGCAGTTTTCAGGTTAAGATATTGATATAAAGATAATTTGTCCAAGACCACATGGCTAGTAAAGTGATAAAGACAGGATTTAAAGCTTCAGTCTAACCTTTGAAGAGATCATGCTCTTAGCTACTACATCTTATTACCAGAATGCAGATGACCAACTATGTATTAGCCATTCTGAACTGGTGGTGTATGATCACCATCACTATCTGTTATTAGCGAGTAGAGTTTTGCCATGGAACATATTTTGTTCATATCTATTAATATTTTTAAGTTTTAAATTCATTAATAGAGACTTACCTATTTCAAAATGGCAGAAAAAGTACTTCTGTCTCTTACTAGAAATCTCTTAGAAACAGCAACAACAAAAACTCAACAGATACACACATTTCATCTTCAGTAAAAGTAGGAGATATCTCTAGTCTTCATCTATAGTACAGGAAGATAAAAAGCAGATGGAAAAATTGTGGATAACTTAGCCGCAAGAATGGAAAATCTAACCATCTGCAGAGAAACATACCAATGATACGCAAACTGATTCATCCAGAAGAATCTATGAAAGACTCAGGAATCAGAGGTGATAGGTGTTACAGAAGGTGGGATGAGATTGTGGGGGAGAGGTGAGGTGGGTGGGATGCAAACAGGAGAATTGTTTGAAATTAATTATATTTCCTGCCCCTTACCCCGTCAGGCACTAACAACTACCACTTCCCCATCTCTGCAACATATGAAAGGTATAATCTGTGAAGAACTGAAACCAAGATACTGTAAAGAAGAGGTAGGCGTGAGGAGAATTAAGTGAAAGACTACATATTAGTGAGACTTCTAGCTTCCATCCTGTGCTTAGCTCTACAATATCAGCAACAAGGCTTACAACCGTCTTTCTATCTTCACACTTCCTCAGACAGGATCCTTCTCTGAAGGATAACATACTCCGGAAAAATTTCTACAGGAACTGACATGCGTGCTTCCTGATAAATAAGCCACCTGGTCTCCTGATTGTCTTACAGTGGAGCTTATCACTCATCAAACTTTGCCCACATGCACATGGCTTCCAGTCACATTTTTTAGTACCTCATTCTTGAACATGAACACAGAACCAATTATTACCAGTCAATTAAGGAGAAGCTCCAGCAGAAGTGAGAGACCAAAGCGAACAAACAAACAAACAAGAAAAGCTAAGAAGAGGGAGAGACTCTCAGGAAAAAGATATTATTATCAGAAAGATGAGTAGATTTTGTGTCCATAGAATAAGAATGTAATGCTATGAAAAAAGAATAAGAGAATAAGAAAACACACTAAGAAATAAAATATTCAATAGAA
>NW_007732331.1:147944-149460 GCF_000696425.1 Galeopterus variegatus | reverse complement strand
GTCTTACAGTGGAGCTTATCACTCATCAAACTTTGCCCACATGCACATGGCTTCCAGTCACCTTTTTTAGTACCTCATTCTTGAACATGAACACAGAACCAATTATTACCAGTCAATTAAGGAGAAACTCCAGCAGAAGTGAGAGACCAAAGCGAACAAACAAACAAACAAACAAACAAGAAAGGCTAAGAAGAGGGAGAGACTCTCAGGAAAAAGATATTATTATCAGAAAGATGAGTAGATTTTGTGTCCATAGAATAAGAATGTAGTGCTATGAAAAAAGAATAAGAGAATAAGAAAACACACTAAGAAATAAAATATTCAATAGAAGGGTTAAATGCAGATGAGGAAATCTCTTAGAAAGGAGAAGTAAAAGATCATGAGATGGGAAGTAGGAGAAAAAAGATAGATGATCAATTTCAGAGGTCCAATCTCTGACTTTTGGAAGCTCTGAAGAGAGAAAGAACAGAGAAAACAGAAGGGAGGAAATTAAATAAGTTAAAAAAGAAAAATTGCCAAGACTCAAATCGTGTTTCAAACTTGGAAATACAGAGTGCACAGCAGAAAGAACTGAAAAAAGACCCAAACCAAGGCACATTGTAATGTAATCTCATACTGTAGTTTGGCTTTCTCAGTCCATTCTAATCTCCTTTTACCCTTGCGTGTCTTCATTTTAGGGTCTGGAAAGCTAAAAACTTACTTTTCTCAACTCTCTTAAAACCAGGTATGGCCAAATGTGATATAAGTGGAAGTCTGCTGAAGAATTTCTGAGAAAACTGTCATTTTCTAATACAGGCTCCACCCCTCTCTCCTCCTTTCTCTTCTACCTTTTCGGGTCTGGAATGTGAACAAGATGTTTGGAACCACAGTAGTCATTTTATGACCTTGAGAATCACAGAGTTCTCAGCCCTGATATATTTGAACTGCTGAATCAATGTCAGCAACTACGCATCTCTGGATTTCTTGTTACATTGGGATAGGAGGTTCCCTATTTGGCTGTGCCACCGCATGGTGGATTTTCATTTACATACAAATAAACAGTTCTAATAATATACTTCCAGAGGACAAAAAAGGTCAGGAATAAGAGTGGCATTAGTTTTCTCCAAAGCAGCATTAGGAACTAGAATATAATAGAGCAATGACTGGATAATTCTGAAGTAAAGTAATTTTCAACCTTGAGGTTTTTACATTGTCAAAAGATCAGTCAAATGTGACTGACAGAAATATGCAAAATTTTAAAATATTTACCTCTTATGAATCTTTCCTCAGGAAGCTAGTAGAAGGTGGGTTGTACCAAAGTGAGAATGTAAAACAAAAATAGGAAGGCACAGAATCTAGGAAACATGGGCTGTAACACGATGAGAGGCAAAGGAAATTCCTAGGATAGGCCAAAGGGTCAGTGCAGATTTGAGCAAGGGGAGAAGATTTCTAGGGGGCATAACCATGGGGAAAAGAGATTATCTGGTAGGTTTGACTTTAAGAAAAATTGTATTTAGAAATGTATTTAGGGCCGGCC
>NW_007732331.1:144784-146027 GCF_000696425.1 Galeopterus variegatus | reverse complement strand
TGTTTTCAGGCCTGGCTTTGCTTCTCCCCTTGCCTTGATCAAAGCACCTTATTTTTTGGTGCCTCTTGAAAAAACTAGAGGCGATGAATTTCAAGGTCCCTAAGAATTAAAAATTCTGTGATTCTTTTTTATTAGTGGTCCTAACATTACAACTTAAAATCCATGTATAATAAAACTACTTCCTATATCTTCATCCTTCCTAGCTCTTACTGCAATTTGTAATTATTTTGTCTTTACTTTAAAAAAAAATCTATTTTTTGCATACAGTATAAACTTCTATAGGGCAAGGACATGTCTGTCCTGTTCAGCATTGTTTCCTAGTGTTTGTTAGAGGGCCTTGCATGTGGAGATGCACAGTAAACATTTGTTGAATAAATGTATCCTGATGGCAATTTTATGGATGCCCCTGAAAATCCAGTTGTTCTTCCAGATATTTTAGAAAAATATTTTTAAGTCAAAATCCAATCACTGAGATTTGCATATGGTACTTGTCAGCTATTATGTAATATCGCTTCTGTCTGCATACTTGGAATAGTTTTCCATTTCCCATGTATTCAGTGCTATTTCACTCCTTTAATTACCTCTTCAAAATTTCTTTCTTTCATGAGGACTTTCTGAGTGAATNCCAAATTAGGTTTCAACTGTATTGGGAAATTGCGGTGAAGGAGATGAAGTGGATATAAAGCAAAAATCTTCATACCGTGTCGGATACCAATATGTCAGTCTATACACACATGATTTAGAAGCATGGAGTTAAACGCCGGAAGCAGCAGCTAAGTGAGGTTAACATGGTTGCATCTGGGAATGAGAGAGCCTTGATGGTAGGGTGACAAGCAGAGGGTTGTCACAGGACTGCTATGTTTAACTCTTTAGCACTATTTTACTATCTGCATTTACTACTTTGATAAAAATAATTAAGAAAAATAAAATTCAGAAGTAGAGGAACTCTTATACTTCTTATACTTACACTTTCCTGAACATACAGTGTTCTTTGCACATTTTCTTTCCTCTTTCTGAAATGCTCTTCTTCCTTTTGTGATCTTGGATAAATCTTACTCATTTTATATGATTTAGCTGAAGTGAAGTCATCTGTGATCTTTCAAAGCTGTGATCTTTCAAAACAGGGTTAGGATCTCCCTTCCTGGTGCTACAGAACTTTGTGCTATTTTATGTTACATCATTTATCTTTTGGGGATTATTTGTTTTCATCCTTATCTCGTTTCCAGCACTGTGTTGGGGAATG
>NW_007732331.1:141797-143182 GCF_000696425.1 Galeopterus variegatus | reverse complement strand
TGGCTTGATAAAGCATGCTATACATTTTAATGAGTCAAATCTCAGTGATTCACATCTACAAGCTGGCTTTCCCTTGATTACATGCAAGTAAAAAAGTTAAGGACTTGGCAGAATTTATTTTAGATTTCGCCAAATCCAACATTTTGAAATGTAATTTAAATGTTTAACCAAATCCCAAACATCACTGTATTTATTCTTTCTGACTAGAAGTTGTTGTTTGCCAAGAGACTGAAAGTATCTTTCAAAACTATTTCGTTTCTTATAAAGAATTTTCAGCCTTTAACAGTAATGTCTTTAGGCAGCAATTATGCACAATCTCAAGTCATTCATCCTCTCTTCTTACCTCTGTACCTCTTTACCTCTACCCTTATCCCAGTGCCAGGAGAGGCTAAGTAATTTAGTCTATTCTATAGGCTGGCCCAGGGGAATGTGATGAAGCAGGATTGGATCTAACTCTTGCTGGGTTCTTACTACATGCTTCAAAGTAATCGCATGTCAAATACTTGCTATGTCAAGTGCTTTATGTGTATTTTAATCCTTATACCAATCCTGTGATGTAAATTTTATTTTTCTCACTTTGCTGATAAGGAAAATGAAATTCTTTGAGGAATAATCAAAACTGGTAAGTTTAGAGTCACCACTTGAAACCAGGACCATCTGGAGCAGCGTGTATTCTGACTTCCTTGTTTATCAAATACTCCCTGAGAATTTCAATAGCATTATATTTATGCCATTTTTGAATTAAGACTTTGTTTAAAGTTGATGATGTCAGATATTTTTCTTGATCTCAGCTATGTCTTTTTTAGTTTGATAAAGACTAATATTTGATTAATATAAAGCCAATAGTGTAAATATATTGAATGAAAAAATAAGGATTTCAAAAGATTTTGACAGCATTCAATGAGAAGTTAAATTTCAAAGGATAAAATCTAGTAGGAACAAATGTTAGGTATTGTGCACAGGTCAAAAAAACTGCACAGATTCATAGTTGGTCAGATGTGGCTTGGTAATGGTTCTTATAGGAAATTTTGTGGATTTCATCGTGTTACATTCAATGTAAGTAGTGATATGGATTAGGTTGCTCTTTGTCTACATTAAAGGAATTATAGTAGCTAGAATAGGGAGGTTAATAATCTCAGTTTATTTTACTCCATGTTCTAGTCAGATTGCATTTGGAATGGTTTGTGTGTTTTAGGAACAGTTTTAAGAGTTATGTAGAATTAATGAAGTGAATTTAGACTGGGAGATCCACAAAGGTAGTTAGTGTTTTTTGACTTATATTCCTGGAAAAATAACTGTGTTAGTCAAGATTCTCCAGAGAAATAGAACCAATAGGATGTGTGTGTGTGTGTGTGTGTGTGTGTGTGTGTGTGTGTGTGTGTGTG
>NW_007732331.1:138748-140819 GCF_000696425.1 Galeopterus variegatus | reverse complement strand
TTAATCTCACCTAAAAAATGCCTTCAAAGAAACATCCAGAATAATGTTTGAACAAATATCTAGGTATTGTGGCCTAGCCAAGTTGACATATAAATGAACCATCACAGTAACAGGCACTCAATAAATATTTTTTGAATAAATGAATTGATTTAAAAAAATGAGTGGTCTGTAAACAGTTGAAGGAGATGGGCATGTCTAACTAGAATAGAGAAGACTCAGAAGAAAATGGTGGCTATCTTTAAATACTTGAAGGTCTTGGAGATACTAGATAGAGCTGAGGGCAGGGGATGAGTCGAGGCAGAAAAGAGAGGGAGAGGTTTATATACAGAATAGTTAGACCCCTCTTCCTGTTCCTTTGCACAACATCATCAGCTATTTTCCAGGTAGGAAAGTATATCCTCTGAAAGAATTGAATGGCTAAAGAAAAGTCTTCTATATACTGATATCTGGAAGTCCCCCAATGCAAAGTTACTTTCCAGTGCAATCACTCAAAAGTAAAGCCCTTGTGTCAAGAATTCCCCTCATGCTCACAAACTTGTAATCCACAATTTAGTGTTTTACTTCTGAAAATAAACAGGTTGGCAAAGTTGATGATAATGATAATAGCTTACCTAACATTTAGAACACAGTATTAAGTGATTTACGTGTATTACTGCATTTAATTCTCACAGTAGACCTATGAAGTAGGTTGTAGGAACATCATCCTTATTTTCTAGATGTGGAAACTGAAGCACAGATTAAGAAACTTACCCAGGGTCACAAAGTTTTATGTGATTAGGCTAAGCTTTAAACCGTGACACACTGACTAGCAAAGAACATAGATCTAGAGGTTATAGGGATGAATCTGTGTAATTTGTTCACTATTGGAAAGAATTGAGAATAAGAGCCTCATGATTTTATTTTAAAGTGTTTACTTAGGATTAGTGTACTTATAACTTTCCTAAAGAGATAGTTTACAGTATGTATAGACCTAACAAGTAGGTTATAGAGAGGAAGCAAAATCTACTGAATATTTTTGGCTGGTGATCTGATTTTCTTTTCAGACTAGGGCACTGATTCCTAATCTGGGATCTGTGAATGCTAAGTGAGCCACAAAAACAATGAGTCTTTTAAAGTTGTTTTCAGTATTTCAGAAAGCTTAATTAAATTACATATTTACTTTCACTAAGGCTATACAGATTAAAACACTAAGTTTTTGTTTTTACCTAAATATCAACTCTTTATCACAGGGTAATTTGTGCCAATAAGAAATGGGTTTCATGTTCCTGGATGGGCATTTCTAATTTTTGTTTCAAAAGTTGATTTTCTCTTCTCCCTATGGTCCCCCCCCCATTTTTTAAAAATTAGAGTATATTATACATACAGAAAAGAGCACTCATTATAAGTGTACAGCTTTATGAACTATTACAAAGCAAAATCCCATTCAAGTACCACTCAGAATAAGAAGTAGAACATTACCAGCATTCAGAAACATCTTCATGCTTCTTTCTAGTTGGTAGCACACACACACACACACACACTCACACACACTCTTCTGTTTAATCATCCTCATGCTTCTTTCTTTTTTTTTTGTCTTTTGTCTTTTTCCGTGTCTGGCAGCGGATCGCAATCTTTATGAACTATTACAAAGCAAAATCCCATTCAAGTACCACTCAGAATAAGAAGTAGAACATTACCAGCATTCAGAAACATCTTCATGCTTCTTTCTAGTTGGTAGCACACACACACACACACACACTCACACACACTCTTCTGTTTAATCATCCTCATGCTTCTTTCTAATTGGTAGAACACACACACACTCTTCTGTTGAATATATACCTAGGAATGGTATTGCTGTGTTGCAGTATATGCACTTGTTTAGCTTTTTTTCTCAGAGTGGCTGTACAAAATTTGTATTCCTACTAGAACTATGTGAGTGGTCCCTATCCAAAATATCATTTGGTATTGATAGTCCTTTTAATTTTAGCCATTGTAACAGGTTTATTTTTCACATCTGTGGTTTGCCTCTTTTTTTTTTTTGTCTTTTTTCGTGTCCGGCAACGGGTCGCAACCCTCAGTGTCGCGCCCG
>NW_007732331.1:137086-138093 GCF_000696425.1 Galeopterus variegatus | reverse complement strand
GGAGCGCTGCCGCACTCCCAAGCGGCGCACTGTAGCAGTGCGCCACCGGGCCGGCCCTCTGGTTTGCCTCTTTACTTTCTTAATGTTGTCTTTGATGAATAGTAGTTGTTGATTTTAACCAGTTCTAGTTATCAGTATTTTCCTTTGTGGTTAGTGTTTTCGAAATTTTTTTGCTTACATCAAGGTCATGAGTTATTGCTTTATGTTAACTTTTAAGAAGTTTTTTTTATTTTTTCACAGCTAGATCTATTACTTATTAGGAATTGGTTTTTAAGATGATATGAGGTATGTATTAGTTTTCATTTTTCTGTATTGATATTCATTTGAACCAGTGTCACTTGTTGAAAAGATTATTGCTTCTCTACTGATCTGCAATGTAACCTTTTTAATATATGCATGGGTCTATTTAGCACTCTCTTCTGTTCCATTGGTCCATTCATTTATCTTTGTGCCAATACCACACCATCTTATTTACTGCAGTTGTACGATGGTGTGCCTCTTCTCGTTTCTTCAAGATTCTCTCGATTTTTTTCTATATTAATTTTAGAATCATCCTGTTAATGTCTACAAAAAATCTGCTAGGATTTTTTTTTCCTTTTTGTGACTGGTAAGGGGACCACAATCCTTGGCTCGGTGTTGTCCACACCATGCTCAGCCAGTGAGCACACCAGCCATCCCTATATAGGATCCGAACCTGCGGCCTCGGCGCTCCCAGTGCTGCACTCTCCTGAGTGAGCCACAGGGCTGGCCCTCTGCTGGGATTTTGATTGGAATTGCATTGAATGTTTAGAATGGTTTGGGGAATTGAAGTATTTTTGATATTTACTCTTCTATTCATGAGCATGATATTTTTCTTTCATTTATTTAGATCTTCTATAAATTTTTTTTTTTTGGTACTTTTTTTGTGACCGGTAAGGGGACCGCAACCCTTGGCTTGGTGTTGCCCGCCCCATGCTCAGCCAGTGAGCGCACCGGCCATCCGTATACAGGATCTGAACCCGTGGAAG
>NW_007732331.1:135048-136793 GCF_000696425.1 Galeopterus variegatus | reverse complement strand
CAGGGCTGGCCCTCTGCTGGGATTTTGATTGGAATTGCATTGAATGTTTAGAATGGTTTGGCGAATTGATGTATTTTCGATATTTACTCTTCTATTCATGAGCATGATATTTTTCTTTCATTTATTTAGATATTCTATAATTTTTTTTTTTTTTTTGGTACTTTTTTTGTGACTGGTAAGGGGACCGCAACCCTTGGCTTGGTGTTGCCCGCCCCACGCTCAGCCAGTGAGCGCACCGGCCATCCGTATACAGGATCCGAACCCGCGGAGGGAGCGCCCTTGCGCTCCCAGCGCCGCACTCTCCCAAGTGTGCCACAGGCTCGGCCCTTTCTATAAATTTTTAAAATAATGTTTTATAGTGTTCTTTGTAGAGATCTTTCATATATTTTATTAGTTTTATTCTGTGTTTGGTATTTTTATGTTATAAATGGTATCATTTAAGAACTTTAATTTCTTCCTTTTTTTTTTACTGCTGGTATTTAGAAACAACTGATTTTTTATTTTGACCTCAAATCCAATTACCTTGCTGTATTTCCTTATTAATTATCACAATTTCTCTATAGATTCCATTGGATTTTCTACATGAAGTTCTTTCTTTTCATCTCTACATCTTTTCTTTCTTTTTTTTTTTTTGCCTTATTGCACTGTCTAGGACTTTCAGTAAACTGTTGAAAAGCAATGATGTTACTGGCATCTTTGTTTAATTTCCAATCTCAGGAAGAAGGCTTTTATTATTTTATGATTAAGTATGATGATTGCTATCGGTTTTTATTTTTATTATTGAAGTACAATATACACAGAAAAAGTACGTCATATCCGTTCTTCTGAAAAAACAGTGCATCAATCAGTTCTCCTGAAACTCTTGCCTTACTCATTTCTATTTACTATTCCCAAAGGATAACCACTATCCTGACTTCTAAATGGTTTAGGGACTTTTTATCAGTTTAAGGGAGTTCTATTTTATTTTAGTTTGCTAGAGTTTAATTTTTTTAAATCATGAATTGATGTTGAATCTTATAGAATCCTTTTTCTGCATGTATTAAGATGCTAATATGATTTTTCTCCCTCATACTGATACTGTAGCAAATTTCATTGCAGTAATAGAAAAGACCCAACTTGGTTGAGGTTTATCATCCTTTTTATATATTGCAGGATTTGAATTCCTGANGAATAGAAGATTTAAGGAAAGAGAAGATTTAAGGATGAGTTGAAGATAATCGTAAACTTTGGCCTTGACTTTTAAGTATGGATGTCAGGTTATTTCCTTTTTTCCTCTTGTTTAAGAGGGATTACTGAACAACAAATATACAAACAAATCAATGCAGCTAAACTTAAAATAGTAAAACTTTTCCCAAATATGAAGAGAATTGAATAATGGGGAAGAGGGCAAGGAGCAGTGGGAATAAAGTGAATGCTGCTGGAAATGGGTAAGTAAACAAACAAACAAAAATGTACCCTCTGAGTTCTCTGTGTTTGAAAAACGTTAAGTGTGATAGGTACTTCTGTAATAGAGCCATAAAAAAACTATTCTAGCACAGGGTCGTTTCATTTTAAAGTATTCATATTTTCCGCTTAAGAAGACTGGGCATGAAGTTAGGCAAAATGGCTTCAACTACACATCATGGGTTCTTAGGTTGTCAGCAATAGAAAGCAACTCTAGTTAAGGAAGCAGAAAAGGAATTCAGTGGAAAATTATTGTGTAGTTTATAGAATTAAGGTATAGGCTAGAGACCAGGCTCAGGGAG
>NW_007732331.1:132140-134004 GCF_000696425.1 Galeopterus variegatus | reverse complement strand
GTGGAAAATTATTGTGTAGTTTATAGAATTAAGGTATAGGCTAGAGACCAGGCTCAGGGAGTCTAAAGATCTTCTCAGTAGTCTTTTTTAGAGCTCCAGTTCCGGGACTTTATTTCTCCATTCTTAATCTATTCCTCTTAGATTTAAATTTCGGAGAGAGTCTCACAGGCATAGTTTGTATTATGACTTATCCCTAGTTAGGGAAGGTCAGGGCATGTTGATTTGTAGCCCCACCCAGACTGGATATAATAGAGAAGAGGGAATTCTCTAAAATGACGTAGAGGTGCTGTTACTCAAAGAAGGAAAAAATGGATTCTAGGTAGTCAGATCCCCACAAGTGTTCACTATGCAGTGCAAGTTGAGGCATAGGTCAAAGTAAAAGAACTGTTAATGTAGAGTGAATAAAGACCAAAATAAATACTTCTTTATTGGATGGTTTCTAAGCTAGTTTCTGCCTCCTTTCTCCCCTTTTTATTGAATAAGTAGATGGGTTCATAAGTCTGCTTTTTATCAAGCCTTCTTTCCTCTGCTTCTTACTTTCCTTCAAATGTACTGTTAGATGTAAACAAATTTTCAAAAATTATGACTTGTGGCTTTCACTTAGTTTCTTGTCATTCATAACTGCCAAATTTTCCCAGGTACTCATTTCCAGTCTATCCAGGATGTCCTGGTACTGACTGCTTCTGGAATTAAAACTGCAACTCTTGGACTTCTTCAAACACTGTATGTATAACTCATTTTCCCCCCTGATGTAATTTTCCATATCCGTACTTGGATTAAGGGCAGTTAGGAATCCAGGAGAATAATCTAATAAAGGATGTAAAATGATCACTGGAGTAATTAGAAACATGGCATTAGTTCACTCAGTTTTCCATTCTTCACATATTGTGGCAAAATGTAAATTTGTCCCTTTTCTCCTGAAGTAAACGGTATCTTGGAGTGGAAAAAAATAGTATAATTGGGTACTACCCTTCCACCATGAACTAAGTTTTGAACCTTATTTAAAATATGTAGGTTTGAAAGAGAACCAAATTATTTGCCAATCTAGGTTATCAATGCCTATCTGGCTCTGTCCATTTCTCAAGCTGTCCAACAGCTCATCAACACTGATGCTTCTTGCCTGGATGGAGGTGGAGAATGTAAAAGATCATTAGGCAAAAGGTCAAGATGTGTAAATGGTGGGCTTACCCTCATTTGTTGCTGCGAATTCCAAATTTGGAGAAGAGGAGGAAAGCTGCAATTTCTCTCTGTCCATACCAGCTCTGGATCTAGGCAGGTTCAAACTAACTGTTTAGTGTCCTCGGTGCATACTGTATGGGGAAACTAATAATGATATATAGGAATAGAGACTGTCATATATGCGAGATGCTATATAAGGCTTTTAAAATATGTGATTTATATCTCCTGGCAACTCTCCAAGGTAGATATTATTATTATTATCATTTTACAGGTTAAGAACTGCCCAAAGTTGCATGGCTAGTAGTTGCAGAGTCTGAATTCAAACTCCAGTACCATCTAACCCCAAAGACCATGACACTTCTTTCTCCAAGAAGCTTAGAATCTATATAGGATCTTTTATTTATCTTTGTATCTTACTGTCTAGGACACTGTCTATCACAGAGTAAGCAAGTAGGGACGATTAGTGAGGAAGCCATGTGAACACAGGCACAAGGTATGTAAGCTCAAGACATTCTGATTAATAATATGTAGTCCAGTGGTTCAAACATGGAGTATGTGGAGGAGATTGTGTGAGATCATTTTGGAAAGTTAGATTGAAGTGAGATTATGAAAACCTTTCATGATTAAGTTAAAGCATTTTAAGTATTTCTACTGGTCATTGTGAAACCTCTGAAGATTTTTGAGT
>NW_007732331.1:128895-130142 GCF_000696425.1 Galeopterus variegatus | reverse complement strand
AAAAAAAAAAAAAATCCTTTTACAAGTACAATCCTGAAATGCTTTGTTTCCTTTTTATGCATAAGAGCATGCTCATTTGAAGCATATTGTGTGTGAAGATTGTCACTTGTTCAATTTCGTGCACTGATGGTGAGCAGAAAATCTTTTTAGCCTCCTTCTTTGTAAAAATGATTTATGCAACACCACTCTAAAAATTCAGTGTCAACAGTAAAATTAGTTCTAGAGCTATTACAATGAAGAATGAGAGAAAACCTACCATGTTAAAAATGAGTAATGCATTTATTTTAATGTTTGGCTCTACACTCTCCTCCCCCACCCCACTCATTTCCTATTTGGCTACTAAAAGGAATGCTGTAAAATTCCCTACAAGTGTTAATTTTTTTCTGGAGCTGCTCCAGTGGCATGTCAAAAGAAATTTGAAAGGAACATTCACTTATGTATAACAGCTTTGTAATGCATAATAGGATATATTANAACCAACAAACAAAAAAATCATCTAGAGGTCAACCTGTATATGAATGAATGGTACAGCCCACATGAAGTGTGGTGTCAGGTGTCAGTTCTCTTCCTAGGGTTGCCTCTCCATTCCTAATGACAGCTGGGTCTAGGGACAGAAAATTCTGTGCCGTACTGTTCTTTCCATCTGGCCTAAAAATACTGGGTGAGCTCTCTGGGGACGTTTGTTAAGAATTGATAACTGAATCCAAGGGAGATGAATCCTATTTTTTCCTGTTTTGTGTCAGCTTCTCCTCCTTTACATTGTCACTCTTTCACTCCCTTTCTCCCCCACCTGGATTCTATATTCTCACACTTATTGCTAGCAGTAAAATATTTTAGTAGTACAGCATAAGAGAAGAATAGAATGGATTGCAACATTTGGAAGTTGGATGGGAAGATGAAAGCAGTACATGATGACAATTTGTTATTCTGTATTAAAGATCCTCGTAATTTCCTAAACTTACTGGTACTTTGTATCTTTGATAACTGAATAGCATTCATAGTATTTAGCTGCATTAAGCAAGACATGAAAAAGTTAGACAAAACATAAGACCTTTTTAAGGTGATTTTTGCCTTGGCAGAATAATAGCTCTTGTTCAGATGATTGTTAGATAAACATAAGGAATATAGCATAGTAGGTGGGTTCTTTAGCTGTCTTAAGTCTACCTTTGTGCTCTTTCTTATAATCGTTGATATTATGTAAATAACACAGATCTCCTGCTTTAAATGTTGCCTCAAAAAAAAAAAAA
>NW_007732331.1:123613-127755 GCF_000696425.1 Galeopterus variegatus | reverse complement strand
GCGCACTTATCCAGTGCGCCACCGGGCCGGCCCTATACAAAGGAATTTTTTAAACATTATATTTCTTTCCTTATTTTAAGTGATTATGTGTAAAGGATAGTGTTAAAAGAAAAATTTTAGACAAATTAAGTTTAATAGAGTTTATTTGTTCAAAGGACAATTTGTGAATCCAGCAGCCCTCAGACCAGCAGAGGTTCATAGAGCTCCATTCCACAAAATGGGCAGGCAGCATTTATGGACAGGAAACGGAAATTAGGTACAGAAACAGCTTGATTGATTACAGCTCAGTGTTTGCCTTATTTAAACATGGTTTGATCAGTTGGCTGCCTGTAATTCACTGAAGCTCAGTTGCTGAGACTCAGCTCTTTGTTACAAAAGTGTACTTCTAAATCTTCTAAATTAGGTTTTTAGTTAGTTTATCCTACTAAGTTAGGTTGCAGTTCTTTATGTAGGGACTCAAAGTATGGAAGCAGCCTCAGGTCAAATTTCATTTAATTTAACAGTCGGGATATATAGCTACTCCCCCCCCACCCCTTTTTGGAGGTACCTCAGCTGGAGAGGGTTGAGCTTTTTGTACTCCTCAGTTCATGATACAGTCAACATCATCATTGCCTCTCTCTCTTTTAAAATTTTATTTGTTGTTATTTTACCCTTTATACTTAGGACCCACTTCCACTCCCAATTCCTCTTACAGGTTTCCACCTTACAGTGGTTGGATATGTGTAGGTCTTTAACAATATAGAGAGTTGTATTGTTTAGAAATATGCCTATTACAGTAGTCTAATTGTTCTACTAATCTCTAGTCTCACACACTTTGAAACTGTACTCCATGTGTCCCCAGAGGGATCTTTCTAAGTTACAAATCTGATCATATATTCAACTACTTAAGATTCTTGGGAGACTTTCCCATGCATTAGAAGACTCTCCCAGAGTTAAATCCCTTTCTGGTCTTCTCAACCATCTCTTATCAAACTCTGCACCTTCCTCTCTAAATGTCTTAGTTTGTTTCCTGCTGCTGCAAGAGAATACTGCAGACTGGGTAATTTATAATGAACAGAAATCTATTTGGTTTATGGTTCCAGAGAATGGGAAGTCCAAGAGCATGGTGCAGGCATCTGGTAAGGGCCTTTGAGCTGCATCATCCCATGGCAGAAGGTGGAAAGGGAATTGAGAGTGTGAGACCTAGAGCAAGGAGGCAGAACTTACCATTTTTTATCTGGAACCTACTCCCACAATAACTCACTGCATGATAATGGCATTAATCCATTCTTGAAGGTAGAGCTCTCATGACCTAATTACCTCTTAAAAGTCCCACCTTTTAATACCATCACAGTGGCAATTAAATTTCAACATGAGTTTTGGAGGAGACATTCAAACCATAGCACTAAATACTAAATTTTTGCTGAGCAACCCACGATGTTTCATGACCCCAGCCTTTACATAGTCTTCCTTCTGTATTACTTCTCAGCAACCTTATACCTCCCTCTACTTACAGGATAGCTTTTTTTTTTTTTTAATCTTCCAGGACACAACTCAGGAGCTTATCTCTTTTGTTATGAAATCCTCTTCAACCTTATAGGCTTAATTGGACTGTGTCTTTTACTTTTGTGTCTTCACTGTACTTTAAGTAGAATTTTGTCATAACACCTGTAACACTTTTTTGTAGTTTCCACATTTGCATCCTTCTCCTAAGCTCTGAACTCCAAAAAGGAAGGGAAGCTCTTATAGTTAACTTTTTTGTCTTAAGTAGTATTTCCAAATTCCCAATAATTTTTTTTTCTTTGGTAGCTGGCTGGTATACAGATTGAACCCTGGACCTTGGTATTATCAGCACTATGCTCTAACCAACTGAGCTAACCAGACAGCCCTTAAAATCCCAATAAATATTAATCTTTGGGATTTAGGAATGAGAGATTGTAATTCCTGGGAATTCTTGGAAATTCCTAAAATCATAAGTTATTTGAAAAATACTTCCAACAGTTTTTATATGCTTTACTCATTATTTTGAACATCTAAATTTTAATATATGAGAAATATTGTTTACTAGTGCAAATATTTATACAGAGAACTATAGCCTCTAGTGAATATTTAAACACTAGAAAACACCAGCAAATAGTTATTAGGTAGTATTTGAATTACCTAACATTCAGACCTTCTAGCAAAGCTAACAAGCACCACACAGAATCATGTGTCAAAATTGCCAATAAAAACTTATTTTTCTTCAAACTTGTTATTTCTTGGAACACCACTCATAGGATTTGTATAAAACATATTATACATATAAACTTCTTAACATTTATCTTAATTGCAGTAGATTCACTGTTAGCAGCAAACAAGACCATGAATACTCACAATAGCTACAAAGAAGACTGACTGACTAAATCATGACCACTTCTTTCCTGTGTTGTCCTGCCCTGGTTCCTAGAACTTTCATGTTCCACTCCATGTGTCAACATTTCTTGCTTTTTCTTCCAAATTGATACCAGTATATTCCTTTGAACCAGTAATGTCTCTATGTTGTTAAGCTTTAATTCTCACAGAAGAATTATAATAATTTTCTTGGTTCTGGTTTTCCCTATTTCTTGACGGATTTTTCTTGGGATTTGGGATTAGGAAAAACCTAAAATTTTTGAGAAATGATGGAAACTAATTCTTATGTAGAAACATTAATCCCAATGTCTAGCATACTAGGCATTCTATAAAATATTTTGAAATATTTTCTTAAGTGAATATCCCTCAGTAGCCCCAAAGCATCTAACGTAGTATCTGGTATGTATAGATACTTAAGATATTTTAATGATTGAATGTGTGGCTCTTTTGAATCAGAATGTTGTGATAAAGTAGGACATCAGAGTTTAGATTGGTAATTGAAACCAGAAGTGCCAGGTTAGCTTACGTTATTTTGGTTGCTTGGAAGTATATACCCTTTTGCAGCTAAAATCATATGTGAAAACCTATAAGATGAATAAAGCTCACCAGAGACTCCTTGTTATATTCTTTGGTAGCACTCTATACATGTCTTTCATAGTGTTTATACCTATCACCATTAATTAATTACTTGTATGATAATTTGCTTGATGTTTGTATTCTTAACTAGACTGAGTTTCCTGAGGACAGGGACTGCTTCTATCATAGTCACAGGTTACTTTGAATGTTATTACCCCAACTGAAAACATATGCACATTAACTTGTGTGGGTTAGCAACATCATCTTTCATTATAAGACATAGTACATTTTTAATATTGCTATTATTGCCACTGTTATTTACTTCTTTGTGATCCTTTTAGAAAAATATTCCAACTTACTAAATAATATTTTTCCTTCAATAACCTCAAGGATATTGTAGTACAGTACTCTAAATTCTAAAAACAATTTTTAATTTAGATTTTTAATATCTCCTTGATTAATAGGACTAGGTTTGTGAAGTCGGAATAATAGATCTATTAATACTTGAGATGCTTTAATAAGTATTAATACTTATGTCTTAATTTTATCATGGTGATCAGGTGGGATAGGGCAGGGCCAGATAACTTAATTTGGAAGAGTTGAACTGGAGGGGTATGGGGTTTGAGGCAGAAGAGGGCATCTAAAATCTTCTGAATAAAAAATTTAAATCACAATTCCCTGAACATGTTCTGGTTAGGACTTTTCTCAAATTGTTTTTAGTATTCCTGCCACAGAAGACCAAGTCAACATAGTAGTTTTCTGTACTCTGATGATTTCCAGGGTTTTAAGCAGCCTGAATAAAAAAAACTCCTGTTCAGCTCTATGCAGGACTAATTTCTAGAGTGGGGAAATATGGAGGTGGAGAGTAGCTACTCAGAATATGTGGTCATATTCATGTCATGGGAACTAAAGCTTAGAGTGAAAACATAGATGTCTCCCATTAGTGCAGATGTTTATGGAAAGACAAACAAAAAGAAAATAGAAAGGAGGAGCATATTATTGAATTTTTTTTGTACACTTTATTTTCATTATACTAATTCTTGGATTTTTATCAGATTCTTTTAATTTCTTGTAGTTGTGAGGAACTTGGATTAGTGTTTATAGTTGTGACTGATTTAGAGTGTATTGAACTAGCTGAGAATTTTCCCCATATGTCTTTGTCAAAAGCAAATAAAACTATCAATTTTATTTTATTT
>NW_007732331.1:120659-123083 GCF_000696425.1 Galeopterus variegatus | reverse complement strand
ATCCGAACCCTCAGCGGGAGCGCCTCCGCGCTCCCAAGCAGCGCACTGTAGCAGTGCGCCAATGGGCCGGCCCAAACTATAAATTTTAAACTTGACATTACATAGTCTTCGCTGAAAAAGAGCAATCAAGCAAATTTAATCTATTCAAACAAATTAACTCTATCCTTTCAGTCACTAACATAATTGGAGTATTTCTGCTTGGGATTGTAAAATGCTTCCAACTAGTTTGTAGGAATAAAAAAGGAAGAGAAAATAGTATCTTACATGTATAAAATTCTAGAATTATTGATGGGTTTTGTGCACTGGAAATTTGGTTTAGATGACAGAGAATTTGGTTTACTTTGAAGTTACACATTGTATTAGTGTGTGTCTGCTGCTTACACAATACCCAAAACTGGGTAATTTATAAAGAAACAAAATGTATTTCTTACAGTGTGGAGGCTGGGAAGTCCAAGGTCCAGAACACATCTGGTAAAGGCCTTCTTCTTTGTCGGAACTCTAAAGAATCCCATGGTGACTAGAGTGTCACCTGGTGAGAATGAACTCAGCAAGAGAGTACCAACTTCCTCAACTGCCCTCCTTATAAAGCTATCAAAGCCATGCCTGTGAATGGATCAGTGCATTGACCAGGGCACATTCGTCACAATCTAATCACCTCTTAAAGCCTTCATCTTTCAGTTAGATATTAGGATTTCCCACCCTCTTAACACTGTTACAATGGAGGTCTAGCTTCCAATATTTGAACTTTGGGGAAATAAATTTAACCAATAGGACACATATAAAGCCCATAGCAGACGTATAAATTGATCTTTCAAATTACAAAGAGATTTAAGGTAATTGTTAGATAAAAGAGTTTATAAAAATAAATAACACAGAGACTATAGATGGACATTTTGGAAAAATAAACCAGTAATTTAAAATACAACTAGTGGGCTGGCTACTTAATTTTCTTGGGAGAGCATGGTGCTGTTAACACCAAGGTCAAGGGTTCAGATCCCTGGGGAAAAGATACGAGGAGAAATGAGAGAAAGAAAATGTACAGTATATGTTCTATCCAGGGGTTTTAACATTCTAGTGATAGATGTTCTAAAAAGGGGGACTAAATAGTGGAAACAATAATAAAAAAAATGAAATGACATTTCCCTGAGATGAAGACAAATTTGAATCTTTCAGTTAAAAGTACAGAGAAGAGAGGTGCCCAGCCAGAGAGGCCCAAGATCCATGGAGACCACGTGCCCTGCGGTGTCAGCATGTGACCCAGCAGGTAGGCCTCACTGCCACCACCCGACTCCATCCCCAGCCTGGCTGAGTGCATGCTGACCAGAGGGGTGCTTCCCCGGAGAGACCCAAGACCTAAGGCGACCATGCACCCGAGGCAGCAGTGGGCAACCAAGCAGACACTGAGGCAGCCATGCCAAACTGGCAGTCCCAGCAGCATCCTAGCCAGACAGTAGTGTTGGACCAGTGGACCGTGAAATCCCCTGCCGCAATGATTAAACATCAAAGCAAAAATAACAGAAATATGAAAAATAAGAAAGCACACCACCAAAGAGTAATAACTCTCAAACTCTAGATCCTATAGAACAAGAAGCCCTTTAAATGTCTGACAAGGAATTTCAAGTGATAATTCTAAGGAAACAAAATGAGATACAAGAAAACTCAGCTAGACAACAGGATGAAATGAGGAAAAGTATACAGGACCTGAAGGAAGAAATGTACAAGGAAATCAATGCCCTGAAAAAGAATGTAGCAGAGCTTGCTGAGCTGAAGAATTCATTCAACAAAATTAAAACACAACAGAGCTTAACCAGCAGGCTTGCAGAAGCAGAAGAGAGAACTTCTGATCTTAAAGATGGGCTGTTTGAAATAACACAGGCAGACAAAAAAAAAAAAAGAATTAAAAACATTGAATTTAACCAGCAGGCTTGCAGAAGCAGAAGAGAGAACTTCTGATCTTAAAGATGGGCTGTTTGAAATAACACAGGCAGACAAAAAAAAAAAGAATTAAAAACATTGAAGAAAATCTAAGAGAGATATCAGACAATCTTAAGCACTCAAATGTCTGAGTCATGGGTACTCCAGAAGGGGAAGAAAAAGGAGATTATATTGAAAACATATTCAACAAAATAGTGGCAGAAAACTTCTCAGGTATAGGAAAAGACACAGATCTTCAGATTCAGGAAGCTCAAAGGTCCTCAAACATATTCAACCCAAAAATGTCTTCTCCAAGACATGTTATAGTCAAACTGGCAAAACTCAAAGACAAAGAAAGAATGTTAAAAGCTGCAAGAGAGAAGCGTCAAATCACCTATATGGGAGCCCCAATCAGAATAACATCAGACTTTTCATCACAAACCC
The DNA here is from genome assembly GCF_000696425.1 of Galeopterus variegatus. NCBI lineage: Eukaryota > Metazoa > Chordata > Mammalia > Dermoptera > Cynocephalidae > Galeopterus > Galeopterus variegatus. The sequence continues at coordinate 120,725 of NW_007732331.1, read as the reverse complement.
TAAATGCCAGAAAGGAATGGGATGATATATTCGAAATACTAAAAGACAAAGATTGCCAGCCAAGAA